>NW_006399963.1:4142218-4143221 GCF_000299155.1 Elephantulus edwardii | reverse complement strand
AGACCCTCTATGAGATGGATTGATTCGGTGACTGGGGTAATTGGGATGGGTGTGTCAGAGGCGGTGCAGTTGGCGCAGGATAGAGCAGGATTTAGAGCTGTTGTGCATAGGGTCGCTATGAGTCGGAAACGACTGGATGGCACATAACAACAACAACAACAATGTGGCAGAGAAAGTACAGCAGTCTGGGGTACACAGTTGCTGCCCACACCATGGACCACTGAGGAAAAGAAAAGACTTTAGGAGAAGTGAGCACGCCCAGGTGAGAGATTCCTGCCAGGCTGCCCAAGACCAGACAGGGTGCACAGAGGTACTGGGAGCTGATTCTACATCCCCTGGAGAGAAAGTGCAGTAGTCAGAGAAATCTGGTCACCGACCATATCTAAGACCACTGAGACAATAAGAAAGAGCTTTAGGAGAGGCAGACTGCTCTCAGGAGAGATTCATGTAGGGCAGCACTGTAGACCAGAGAAAACTTGAAAGACTTTAAGAAAGGTGAGCTTCTCCACTGCACAGGACTGGAAAGGACTTCCAGTCGATCAAGTTGCCCTCCCCACTAAAGGGATCACTTTAAGTCTATCACTAATCAACAGAGATAAAGAACTAACAACAAACTACAAAGTCAACAGAAATGGCCTAACATACCAAGGAGAACTTCACATAATATCAAAAAAGCAACAGGTTGCGTCAAACACTATGATAAACAAAAGGAGTATTCTAAAAGAAGATCATATTGTAGACCCAATGAATACCCCAGAGACCTGGAGTCAGAAGAAATATATTGATGTGGAATTCTTCAGCTACTGAAGAATTTGCAAATGATGAAAGAATTGAAGCCATAAATAAAGTGAACACGTTAGAGAGTGGGAGCCAAACGAAATATATGAACATGGAGGAACAGGAACAACTATTGTTGTTGTTGTTGTTGTTATGTGCCGTCGAGTCGCCTGTGACTCATAGCGACCCTATGTACAACAGCCCTAAACTCCGCTCTGTCCTGTGC
>NW_006399963.1:4109420-4119539 GCF_000299155.1 Elephantulus edwardii | reverse complement strand
AGGTTGGCACAGGATAGAACGGCGTTTAGGGCTCTTGTACATAGGGTTGCTATGAGTTGCAAGCGACTCAATGGCACATAACAATAACAACATGAGTCATTTCTAGATATGTCTTGAAATACAATGTTGTGAGTGACAGGGTAAAATCCATATGCATACAAGGAAGTCCAGTGAATACCATCATCATTCAAATATATGCACCAACAACCAGAGCCAAAATGGAGAAAATAAAAGATTTTTACCAACTTTTGCAGTCAGAGATTGATCAAACATACAATCAAGATCCATTAATAATAATGGATGATTGGAATGCAAAAGTTGGGAACAGAGAAGAAGGATCAGGAAATGGAAAACACAGACTTGGTGATAGAAATGAAGCCAGAGATAGAATGATAGAATTTTGCACATTCAACGACTCATTCATTGTAAATAGTATTTATAAGAAACATAAACGCAAGTTACACACATGGATATCACCTGATAGTATGCACAGGAATTAGATAGATTATATCTGTGGAAAGAATAGCTGGAGAAACTCAATATCATTTGTGAAAACTGATGATTGTGGAAGAGACTACCAACTATTCATATGCAAGTTCAAGCTGAAGCTGAAGCTGAAGAAAATGAAATCAAGCCCACGGGAACCAAAATTTTACCAGCTGAATTTCAAAACCATCCCAGGAACAGGTTTCAGTCCTTGGACATTAATGAGCAAATACCAGATGAGCTGTAGGAGGATCTCAAGAATAACATCCATGAAGAATGCAAAAGATCATTACAAAGACAGAGGAGGAAGAAAAGACCAAGATGGATGTCAGAAGAAACTCTACATATTGCAATGGAGCACTGAGGAGCCAAAGCAAAGGGAAGAAATCAAGATATTAAGGAGTTGAACAGAAGATTCCAGAGGGCAAAGTAGAAAGACAAAGTATTACAATGTGCAAGGAGCTGGAGTCAGAAAATCAAAAGGGTTGAATTCACTCAGCATTTTTTAAGCTGCAGGAATTGAAAACAAATTGAAACCTCAAGTTGCAATACTTAAGGATGCTTTGGGCAGAATATTAAACGATCCAGGAAGCATTAAAAGAAGATAGAAAGAGTAGTCATTGAACGAAAAGGAATTCGTGGACACAGAAAAATTTAATGAAACAACATATGAGCAAGAGCCTGTGGTGAGAAGTTCCAGCGGCTCTGAAAGAAATGACAAAAAAACAAGGCCCCAGGAATTGATGGTGGACATATTTCAACAAACAGATGCTGCTCTGGATGTGCTCAGCAAGTTGTGCCAAGAAATCTGGAGAACCACTTGGCCAACTGACTGGAAGAGATCTGTATTTATTCCCATTCTAAAGAAAGGTGATCCGACCAGAGTTGGAAATTATCAAACAGTGTCATTGATATCACATGCAAGCAAGATTCTGTTGAAAATTGTCCAAAAACAACTGGAACAGCACATCAACAGAGAACTGCCTGAAGTTCAGGCTGGGTTTAGAAGAGGCCATGGTGCGAGGGATATTATAGCTAACGTCAGATGGATCTTGACTGAAAGCAGAGAATACCAGAGCAATGTCTGTGTTTCATTGATTATGCAAAGGTGTTTGACTGTGTGGATCACAAAAAGCTGTGGCTGACTCTAAGAAGAAAGGGAATCCCAGAACACTTAATCGTGTTTATGTGAAACTGACACTTGGACCAGGATGCAATCATCAGAACAGAGCAAGGAAACACTGCATGGTTCAAAATTGGGAAGGGTGTGAATCAAAGATGTGTCCTATCTCCGTATCTTTTCAATCTATATGCGGAACAGATTATCTGGGAAGCTTGGCTCTATGAAGAGAAGTGTGGAATCAGGATTGGAGGTAGACTCATCAACAGTCAGTGTGATGCAGATGACACAATCCTACTTGCTGAAACTGAGGAGGATGTGAAGCACTTGCTGCAGAAGGTCAAGGACAGTAGTCTTCAATATGGATTGAAGCTCAACATCAAGAAAACAAAGATTCTCACCAATGGGCTGATTGGCAGTATCATGATAGATGGTGAAGAGATTCAGATTGTTGACAACTTCAGTTTGCTTGGCTCTACAGTAAACATTCTTTGTACCAGCAGCCAGGTAATTAAAAGACGAAATGCACTAGGAGATTCTGCTGTCAGAGACTTCTCCAAAATACTGACAAATAACGATGTCAGTCTCGAGATTAAGGTGCGTCTGATATAGGCCATCATTTTTGCCATTACTTGCTATGCATCAGAGAGCTGGATTAGAGATGATAGAAGGTGAGTTGATGCCTTTGAGGAGAAGAGTATTGAATATAACATGCACTACTAGGAGAACAAACAAGTTTGTCCTGAAGTTTGAGCGTGAAGCCATACTGCTCCTGGGAGGCAAGAATTGTGAAGCTTAATCTGACATACTTTCGACATGTTGCAAAGCAGGATAAGTCTTTGGAGAGGGACATCATGCTTAGGAATTTGGAGGGACAGCGCAGGAGAGGAAGACCCTTAATGAGATGGATTAATGAAGTCACTGGGGTATTGGGGTTTGGTGTATTAGAGACATTAAGATTGGTAAGGGATAGAGCAGAGTTTAGGGCTCTTGTACACAGGGTAGCTATGAGCTGCAGGTGTCTCAACGGCACATAACAACCAAAAACCTATGGTCAGCTGGCATTCGACAAGGAAACAAAACTTATCAAATGGGGATATGACAACCTCTTTAACAAACACTGCTGGTAAAATGGAACATCTACCTGCAGAAAGATTAAGTAAGATCCATAAACAAAAAAATCAACTCAATGTGGGTCAGAGACCTAGGGGTAAAACCCCAACTATAATGATCATAAAAGACAAAATGAGACCAAACTTAGGAGCACTATTCTATGGCATAAATAGGCTTGGAAAATATAACCAGACATTACAGCCAAGAAAGGTTAACATCGAAGAATGGGATCTTCTAAAAATTAAGTCACTGTGTGCATCAAAAATTTTGTCTAATAGGCTGAAAGAAGACCTCACTGGGGAAAAATTTTTGTCAGTGACATTGCAGACAAGAGTCTCATAAACAAAGTTTACAGAATGCTACAGGACCTCCACAAGGAAAAGACAGATAACACAATCACAAAATGGGCAAAAGATATGGGAAGACCTTTCACAAAGAGAGACATCTGGATGACCAAAAACACATTAAGAAATGATCAAAATCACTGGCAATCAGAGAGATGCAAATCAAAACCACAATAAGATACGATCTCACAACAGCAGCAGTAGCAAAATTTAACAGGGCAGCAAACAATAAATGTTGGAGAGGAGGTGAAAAGATGGGAACTCTCATACACTGCTGGTGGTATTGTAAAATGGTATAACCACTCTGGAAGGCAGTTTGGAACTTATTAAAACAGCTAAACATAGAAATTCCATATAACCCTACTAGGAACACACCCCAAGGAAAACAGAACTAAGACACAAATGGAGATTTGTACACCAATGGTAATTGCAGTGTTATTCATAATAGCAAGAAAATGGAAACAACTCAAATGTCCATCAACAAATGAATGGCTTGAGAAATTGTGGTACAACCACACAATGGAATACTATGCAACACTCAGGATTGAGATTGTTAACAGTTTTCTTTTACTTGGCTCCACAATCAACACTCTTGGTACCAGCAGCCAGGAAATCAAGAGACAAACTGCATTTGAAAAGTCAGCTGTCAGGGCCTTTTCCAGAGTTCTGAAGAACAACAACCTTAGTCTGGAGACTAAGGTGCGCCTGATCCAGACCATAGTCTTTGCAATTGCTTGCTATGCATCAGAAAGCTGGACAATGACTAGGAATGACAGAAAGAGAATTGATGCCTTTGAGCCATAGTGCTGGAGAAGAGCGTTGAATATACCATGGATTGCTAGGAGAGCAAACAGGTTCATCCTGGAAAGGGTGAAACTGGGCTACTCCGTGGAGGCAAAGATTCTGAAGCTTTGTCTGACATACTCTGGACAAGTTGCAAGGAGGGACCGGTCCTTGGAGAGGGACATCATGTTTGGTAGGGTGGAGGGGACAGTGCAAGAGAGGAAGCCCCTTGATAAGATTGACTGAATCAGTAACTTGAGTAACGGGGGTAGGTGTGTCAGGTTGCACACGATGGAGCAGGGTTTAGGGCCCTTGTGCATAGGGTCGCTATGAGTTACAAGTGACTCTGCGGCACATAACAACAACAACTATATAACATGGGAAATTCTACAGAGCATTATGCTGAAAGAACTCAGTCTAATAAAGGCAAATATCTGATAAGATTATTATAAAAATAGAATGATTAACTAGTAATATGTATACAAAAGTTCAAAAGGAATGGGGACAAGTGGGCAGGAATGGGGGTATCACTGGGATAACAGAGTTTGACGGGTTGATAGTAGTAGGTGGGTGAAGAAATTAGGATTCAGTGGGAATCTGCAAAGATGGAGCAGTATTAGGCATTGATCAATGGTGATTAATTTTCTAAAACACAATGCATGTACAATATATATGGATTTTATATGTAATCCAATATAAAATAAAATTTATAAACTAATTTTTTAACAGTACAGAAGACATTTAAGAAAATCCTATATGATTACAATCCAAATCCCAGTAGGATTTTCTGTGTAATAAGATAATTATTTGTTCATATGGAAGAAAAAAAAAGTCAAGGATATCCAGGACAGTTATAAAGAATAAAAAGTTATAGGAAAACTGCCAGAAGTTCAAGCTATATTCACAAAAAGGGCATGGGAAAAAGGATGTCATTGCTGATGGTTGATGTCAGGTGGGCTTGGCTAAAAGCAGAGAATATTCGAGTCCTCTAAATGAACTCTTTCAGTAGGGAAGCTATGCGTAGGGCCAGACATTCCATGTAGACACCCCACATACTATGCACTTTCCTTCAATATTTGTATCTTTAAGTTACGTGTTGGGGCTTTTTTTTCCATAAAAGGAAATACTTGGCTAAGTGATGCTTCACACCTATTTTAAAGAGGTTCCCAAAATGAATAGAAGAAACATTATTTAAATTGAGACAATGAAAAAGTAAAGAGCACAGTATTATGACATTGTTTGAAACTCTCTTAATAATGCTGAATTTTGAGAGTTTCTGTAACCCTGCTATTTTAAATATCTTTTGGTTACTGCGTATCTAGGAATTAAGTGTTTTAAATCACCTCTTCAAAAAGGACTGTAAAGAAAAGATATAGAGATAGATAGATAGATAGATGATAGATAGATAGATAGATATAGAGATAGAGATAGATATTAGTAACCATAATTTACAAATCTTTTCAATTGAGGCTCCCCTCTCCATCCTCGACTATTAACACATTCCCCTTACTCATTGGCCTCCAGCCACATGGCCTTCTTTCTATTCTGAAATTGGCAATTTATAGATGACTGTGATGTCTCAAGGAAAAGGCAACATCTACCTGTTCATTCCTAGTAGTACATAGGAAAACCAAAATAAATATAGACACAGCTGGATTGAAAGCTCAATAATTGGTTTAAAGTTTATTCTATATCATAGGTGCACCTGAGAATATTCCAATTTGATACCCACATGTTTTTAGTATAATTTATCACATCATAATGGGCACAAACCATCATTGCAGCCACATCTTAATGTTTATAGTCCCTTCAAATATATTCTAAAAGGACTCCTCTTAACAGGCCTTAACAACTCTGTACAATATCAACTACTGAAAAGACTGGAATATGAAAAAAGCTGATCACATTTTTTAAATCTTTATTTTAAAAGATTGTAAAATAAAATCTTTGAACTTTACCAATTAAAAAACATGTATTAATTCTAGGAAACAAATATTCAATTACTAATATTCCTGCCTAAGTTTAGAAGCCAAATAAAAGTTCATTTATACTGACAAGGATTCTCTCAACAAATATTCTAGATTCTCATAAAAGTATTCTAAGTCTGACCTAAGTTACTCACATTCTCAATGAACTGGGTATTAGAGAGCATAAGGAAGTCATTGAAGACATTATGTAGGCGACAATCTGTGGCTTTAGTTTCCCGAATTAGTCCATCAACTTGTTTCTTGATTTCATGTGTCCTAGAGATAGTCTGCTGTGAGAATTCCTGTAGAAACTGTAGCAGCTATTTTAAAAATAAATTAACAATAATATCAGAATTAAATGCATCAATACCATGTCAAAATACGTATCATAGACTTTTAACATTCTGTGTGTATTGAGGGGGGAAAGAAATGTAAAAGGGATGCTGCTTTTGACAGCCACTTTTTCCACCCAAATAAAGTTTCTGATGTTGTTAGGTGTTGTCAAGTATGACTCCTAGCAACTTTATGAACAGTGGATCCAAACTCTGTCCTTAACCTGTGCCATCTTCACACTTCCTGCCAAACTAGAGCCCACTGAGGCAGTCATAGGTTCATAGGGTTCTCAGATGCCTGTTATTTAACAAGTGGATAGCCATACCTGCTTCCTAGTCTGTTTTAATCTGGGTGCTCTACTAAATTAGCACAATCAAATGTTTTGGGATTCCCATTCTTCTCAGCGTCAACCACAGCTTGTTGTGATCCACACAGTCAAAAGCCTTTGCATAGTCAATGAAGCACAGATAGACATTCTTCTGGTATTCTTTGCTTTCTGCTAAGATCCATCTAACATTAGTTATAATATCCCTAGTACCACGACCTCTTCTAAATCCAGCCTGCACATCTGGCAGTTCTCTGTTGACATATTGTTCCAAACGTTTTTGGACAATTTTCAGTAGAATCTTGCTTGCATGTGATATTAATGATGTTGTTCGATAATTTCTGCACTCTGTTGGGTCACCTTTCTTTGGAATGGGAACAAATATCGATCTTTTCCAGTCAGTGGGCCAGCTGGCTGTTCTCCAGATTTCTTGGCACAACTTAGCACATCCAGGGCAGTGTCTGTCTGTTGAAATATGTCAATTGGTATGCCGTCAGCTCCTGGAGCCTTGTTTTTTGCCAATTCCTTCAAAGCAATTTGAACTTCCTCCTTGATCACCATTGGCTCTTGCTCATATGTCATTTCATAAAATTCTTCTGTGTCTGCCAATTCCTTCTGATACAGTGACTCTGTAGCTTGAATTTGTTTTTCAGCTCCTTCAGCTTGGACCACGAGGCAGTCGTCAGAATAGAGCAAGGAGACACTATATGGTTCAAAATCAAGAAGGGGGTCCATCAGGGATGTATTCTGTCTTCATACCTTTTCAATCTGTATGCAGAGCAGATCATCCGAGATGCTGGGCTGTACGAGGAGGAATGCGGCATCAGGATTGGTTGAAGAGTCATCAACAACCTGCATTATGCAGATGACACAACCCTGTTTGCTGAAACTGAGGAGGACCTGAAGCGCTTGCTGCAGAAGGTCAAGGACTGCAGCCTCCTATATGGATTGAAGCTCAACATCAAGAAAACAAAGATTCTCATCACTGGGCCAATTGGCAGCATCAGTATGGATGGTGAAGAGATTGAGATAGTTAACAGTTTTAGTTTGCTTGGCTCTACAGTCAACACTCTTGGTAAAAGCAGCCAGGAAATCAAGAGACGAATTGCATTGGGAAAGTCGGCTGTGAGGGACCTCTCAAGAATACTGAATAGCAACAATGTCAGGCTGGAGACTAAGGTGTGCCTGACCCAGGCTATAGTCTTCGCAATTACGTGCTATGCATCGGAGAGTTGGACAGTGACTAGGGATGATAGAGAATTGATGCCTTTGAGCTGTGGTGTTAGAGAAGAGTGTTGAATATACCATGGACTGCTAGGAGAACAAACAGGTTTGTCCTGGAGAGGGTGAAGCCGGAATGCTCCTTTGAGTCAAGGATTCTGAAGCTTCTTCTGACATACTTTGGGCATGTTGCATGGAGGGATGGCGCAGGAGAGGAAGACCTTCGATGAGATGGATCGATTCTTTGGAGCAGTGGTAATAAGTGTGTTTGAGATGGCTCGGTTGGCACAGGATAGAACAGCGTTTAGAGCTCTTGTACATAGGGTTGCTATGAGTCACAAGCGACTCGACGGCACATAACAACAACAACAACAAGAAGCTTTACTAAAACCTGTCCACCATGGGTAACCCCTCTAGCATTTGGCACAGCTTTCGTATCACAACAACTCACAAGTTATCTCTTTACAGCAAACTGACAGACAAGCAATGTACCAATTAGAACAATGTTCTCCCAAAAACAATAAACTACCAATTTAGTTTGTACCTCTAAATGCAACTCAGTCTTCAATCATCAAAACAACCAATCAGCTTACATCTTCCACAATCTGCTTCAAACAGGAGCTCCAACAGGAATCAAAGCAAAAAACGTAATCTCCTCTTATAAAGATTTACAACCTCAAAGGATTACTATAAGGCATATTTGATGACTGTGGGTAAGGTTTTCTTGATTGTTTTCTTAAGACCAAAGGGTGTTAAAAAAACCATTAAGAAAGCATATTAAAAGCCATGGTCACTTGCTGCCATTTTAGTTTCTGGAGAAATTTTTACTTTCTTAGGCTGTCATTTACAAGTATTACAATGTGTTATATTGCTATGTACTGTGTATTTGGACCCACCTCAAAGCTGACTCTTCAGTTGTGAGTCAGCTGGTTTTCAGAGGCTATAAATCTCACCAGTGGAGATTGTTTCACTTTCTCCCACTGAGCTTTTGAATTGCACTGAATTGAAATGCATGATTTAGGGCTGGCAGTGCAACTCCTTACCACTAAACCATCAGAGCTCCCCCAGGCATCATTATTCCCAAGGCATCCTATTCACATGGAGCTTTACAACCAGCATGTATTTTTTTCTATTTTAAAAGCTGCATTCAATGTAATCAACAGGCTTGTCTCCTGCACCACGCATTCTAGGTCGTAGCAAATTGCTTCACTAGTGACATCGCAATTGTTACTGTGTGCCCTTGTATCAGAACCATCTCATAAATAACCCTCCAGCGGGTTTTCAAAGGCAGAAAGTCGCCCAGGAGATTGCCTATCCTTCTCTCAGGGATCAGCTAGTACAGTTGAATTGTGTGTGGTAGGGATTGCAGAGCAGCTTCTTACCACTAGGGCCACAAGAACCAGTGACACTACAGCAGAAAAAAAAAAAAAAAAAAAAAAAAGGGACCTGCCCCGTGAAGGTTTAACTAAACTCATTACTAACAAATTCCCAGAGGCATTTGGGCTTTTAACACACCAATGCCTACCGAGAGGGTCTCCCTCTGATGCCTGGGATCTGCCCCCTCGAGAATTTCGAGCTGAAGAGAATGTGTGTTACTGTTTAGAATCAAACACCAAAGCCAAAAGCGAGGCCCTCTGCACCCCCAGCCCGCAGGGTTAACGGCCAGCTTCTAGGCGACGTCCAAGAGCTCAGGGCCCTCCCGCATGAGAGCCTCTTGGTACAAGGGATATCCGAGGACACAGGTCCCTCTCGCAAGGGGCTCCCCGATGGCCTGGGTGCAAGGAACATGCCAGGGCACAGAACATCCCAGGGCACTGGGCCGCGCGACGGCCTGGGTCCAGGGGACATCCGACAGCACACGTCTCCCCCCACTGAGACTCACAGCCCGCCCCCTTTTCCGTCCAGGGCCCCCTGCTCACGCCCGCGTCGGCCGCTAGCGACCAGCTTTGGCAGCTCCTGCGGATCTCCTCTACCGACCAGGGCCTCTCCCATACGGGCTCTGACGCCAGCGCCTGTTCCGGGTCGGGAGTCGTCCCGTTCATCTGCAGCAGGAAGGACAATAAGTACGGCGAAGCTGGGGACGGCGGGGTGGGCGACTACGGCAGCCGAGGCCTTGTCTGTCCCTGCCCGACCGGGACTGCACCCTCAACAGGCCGGCCGCTCGGGTTCCCAGGTCGAGATTTCAGAACCCGATGGAGACAGCACCACTCCAGAGGGCAGCGCGCAGTCGCGGGGATGGTTTCAGACCAGGACTCACGTGACTGGAGACTCACGTGACCGGCGGTAAACCACCGCTGCCTCTACCCGGTTCTAAGTGGGAAGTTGATTATGACAAAGAAGATTAATCAGAACTGGCTTTGACAAGCACTGTGGCATTTGGACAAGAACAAACTGGGAGGAGGGTAGAGAGAATAGTGCAACAATGAA
>NW_006399963.1:4107742-4109320 GCF_000299155.1 Elephantulus edwardii | reverse complement strand
CCAAAATCTCTGTAAATGTTTATGAAAATTAATAAAATATAGAAAAAAAAAAAAGGAGCACTCCCTTAAGAATAGGAGCTTTGGTGGTGTGGTCTTTAGCAAATTTAGCTGCCAACCCAAGGGCTGCACTTTTTCGGCAGTTCGACTCCACTCTGGCTCTGCATGAGAAAGGTGTACGTTCTCCTTATATGTTTACACCTTTCGGAGCCCAATAAATTCAAGGATATTGTGAGTTTTCTGGGATGTCTAGGTTAGCGCTGGTACCAAGCATATGGACGCTAAGGAAGGGAGATGAACTCGCTGGCACACGTCAACCAAAATGTCGGTTAATGAGAACCGAAGCACAAACGAATTTGTAAACCAATATTCATTCATAATAGCATTATTCACCACTGCAAGAACATGAAAACAGCCCAAATGCCCAACCACAATTGAATGTATTGATAAATTATGGTACATTTACGCGATGGAATACTACGCAGCACGCAGGAGCAATGGTTTTGTAAATCAATACCTAACTTGGGAGAGACTGGAAAGCATTATGCTAAGTAAATTAACTCAGTCCCATAAGGACAAATACTGTATAAGACCATCAGTATAGACCGTGTACGAAGATCCAGGGGGGGAGATCCAGGGAGGAAGGGGGATCAGAAGAGGGAGAAGGGGCAGGAGGTGGGGTGGTTAACCATGTTGTTTTGTGCCATTGACTCACAGGGTTTTTGCGTCTATGTTCATGAGAGATAATGGTCTGTAGTTTTCTTTTCTGATAATATCTTAGCCTGGTTTTGGTATTAGGGTTATGCTTGCTGCATAGAATGTCTCTGGGAGTGTTCCTTCTTTTTCTATTTTTAAAAATAATTTAAGTAGAATTGGTGATAAACCTTTTCTAAATGTTTGGAAGCCATCTGGTCCAAGACTTTTTTATGAAGGAGTCTTTTTATGACCTGCTCAATTTCTTGTCAGTCTAGGTAGGGCATGAGTTTCAAGGATTTGTCCATTTCCTCTAGGTTTTCAAATTTATCGGAGTGTACCTTTTCATAATTTTCTGGTAGTGTTGATTTCATTTCCTCTGGTTCTGTTATGTCACCTCTGTCATTCTTTAATTGAGTTATTGGATCTTCTTCTGTTTTTCTTTTGTTAAGTTTGCCAGTACTTTGTCAATTTTATTGACCATCTAAAAAAATCTGCTCCTGGTCTTATTGGTGGTTTCTGTTGTTTTTCTGTTTTCTATCTCATTGATTTCAGCTCTTTGTTCTTATAATTTCATTTCTTCCAGAGGTTGTGGGATTAGATTGCTGTTATTCTTCTGTTTGATGAAGGTGTTGAGTTAGATCATTAATTTTCCTTCTTTGTTTTTTATAACAACAAACAACAACATTGCCTATGGTGATGAAGGAAGAAGCTCAGGCTGCTTTGAAGGAAATAGCAAAAAATAAGGCCCCAGGAATAGAGGGTATACTAATTGACATATTTCAGCTAACAAATGCTGCCCTGGATGTGCTCACCAAGTTGTGCCAAGAAATCTGGAGAACAACCACTTGGCCAACTGACTGGAAGAGATCTATATTTGTTCCCATT
>NW_006399963.1:4100487-4107057 GCF_000299155.1 Elephantulus edwardii | reverse complement strand
AGCAAGAGATTGAAATTGTTCACAGCTTTAGTTTGCTTGGCTCCACAGTCAACAGTCTTGGCACCAGCAGCCAGGAAATTAAAAGACGTATTGCCATGGGAAAGTCTGCTGTTAGGGACTTCTCAAAAGTACTAAAGTGCAGTGGTGTCTCTTTGGAGACTAAGGTGCATCTGATACAGGCCATGATCTTTGCTATCACTTGTTATGCATCAGAGAGTTGGACAGTGACCAAGGAGGATAAGAAGGAGAATTGATGCCTTTGAGCTGTGGTGCTGGAGAAGAGTATTGAGGGTACCAGGGACTGCTAGGAAAACAAACAGGTTTGTCCTGGAAAGGATTAAACTGGGCAGCTCCCTAGAGGCTAGGATTCTGAGGCTTCGTCTAACATATTTTGGACATGTTGTGAGGAGGGATTGGTCCTTAGAGAGGGACATCATGCTTGGTAGGGTGGAGGGACGGCGCAGGAGGGGAAGGCCCTCTATGGGGTGGATTGATTCAGTGACTGGGGTAATCGGAATGAGTGTATCAGAGACAGTGTAGTTGGCACAGGACAGAGCAGAGGTTAGGGCAGTTGTACACAGGGTCTCTATGAATCGCAAGTGACTCGATGGCACAACATTGCTAAGAACAACAACAACATTGCTAAGAACTGACCCCTGAGGACTGCCTTAGCTACATCCCAGAGGTTTTGGTACACTGTATCTATATGAGTCACTTATGGTCCTCTATGACTGGATGCTACTTAACAACAACAAACAACAGTTTAAAGTTCTAGTCCTTGGAAATGACATCATGCTGAGAGAAGTGGAAGGTCAGAGAAGAAAAGAAGATCCTCAACAGGATAGATTGATATGGTGACTGTAGCAATGACCTCGAGCATGTCTGATTATGGGTATGGTGTAGGATAGGGCAAGGGTTAGATCTGTTGTTCACAGAATTGCTGTGAGTCATACAGGGAGCTCTATTGGCTTAGTGGATAGAAAGTTATGCTACCAAGCCAAAGGTGGATGATTTTAATCTGCTGCCCTCAGGCCTGGTTTTAATTCTTTTTGGTCATGTCTTCTAAGTGGTATAGCATTGTTCTGTCAATTTGTTGTACAAAGATAACTCATGGTTGTTGTGATGTTAAACACTGTGACACTGATGTGTCTAATGCGATATTGGTTACCCATGGTGGACAGTGTTTGGTGGAGCTCCCAGATTAAAAGAGGCTTGGAAGCAGGAGTGGCATCCTCTTCTGAAATAGCTTGCCTCGAGAAACTCTATGAACTTAGAGAAATTATGAAAGTTATCAAAGTATTCAGGTTTTTCGTTTATAGGATCACACTATGAGTCATGTATGACTCAACTGCACTTAACAATAACAACATTTTCATTATAATTCATTTTTATGAACTTTTTTATTTCATTATTTCTTCTACAACTCAATCATGTTCTAGCAGGTGTTATTTAGCTATCATATCCTCTTGTGATTAATTTCTAGTTTTATGACCTTTTGGTCTGAAAAGATACTTTGTATTATTTCAATTTTTTTTAATTTGTTAAGGCTTGTTTGTGCCCTAATATGTGATCAAGTCTAGAGAATGTACCAGGTGCATTTGAGAAGGGAATTGAGTTTTAGTTAGGTGCAGTGCGCAGAATACATCCATAAGGTCAAGTTGGCTGACGGTGTAATTTAGATCATCTCCTTCTTTGTTAAGTTTCTTTTCAGTTGACCTATCCTTTGCCAAGAGTGGTGTGTTAAAAATCTCCACTGTTGTGGTGCTATTTCTTTCTTCAATTTTATTAACAGTTGTTTTATGCATTTAGCAGATCTATCATTTGGTGCATAGATGCTGATCAATGTTATGTCTTCTGGATCTACTGTCCCTTTAATCATTATATAGTGCCCTTCCTTATTTTTTTGGTGGTTTTTATTCTGCAGTATGTTTTATTGGAGATTATTTTTGCCACTCCTGCTTTTTTGTGGATGCCGTTTGGTTGATATCTGTTTCTTCCAATCTTTGAGTTTGAGTCGATCTTTCTCTTTGTTTCTTAGATGTGTCTTTTGTAGACAACATATTGATGGGCTTTGTTTTCTTATCCATTTTGCTACTCTTTTTCTCTTGATTGGTACATTTTAGCCCATTCACATTAAGTGTAATTATTGATAGGCCAGGTTTTATCTTTGCCATTTTGCTATGTTTCTTTTGTTGTTGTTGTTTCTTGTTACCATGGTCCAGCCACCTTTGGTGTCTCTGTGTAAAGGACTTCCTTTAAAAATTCTTATAGATTTAAGTAGATTTGGTCTTGTTTTCACAGATTCCTTAAGTTCTTCCTATTCTTCAAAGGATGTTATTTTTCTTTCATATTTGATGGAAAGTTTTGCTGGGTACAGGACCTTCGTTGGTATTGTTTTCTTTCATGCCATTCTGTTCTTATTCACATGGTCTTGTTCTTGTTCAAATCAGAACTTAATTGAATTGCTTTTCCTTTGTAGTTGATTGTTTTTCTTATGTTGCTTTCAACATTCTATTCTTATTTTTTATTTTGGAGAGTTTGACTATGATTTGTCTTGATGTTTTCCTTCTTGGGTCTAGTTTATTTGGTGTTCACTGAGTTTCCTGAATGTGTATTTCCTTGTTCTTCATAATACCTGGGAAGTTTTCTTATAGTACCTCTTCCACAATTTTGTCAGTGATTTCTCTATCCTTCTTATATTCTTGAATTCCAGTCATATATAAGTTATTCCTTTTGATGTTATCCACATGATCCTAATGTTTTCTTCATTTTTTTATGTCTCATCTCTGATTTATCTTCTAGTACTGAAGAGAAATTATGTCAATTTGGAGACTAAGGTGCACCTGATAAATGCCATGGTCTTTGCAATCACTTGCTATGCATCAGAGAGCTGGACAATAACTAGAGATGATATAAGGAGAGTTGATGCCTTAGAGCTGTGGTGTTAGAAAAGAGTATTGCATATACCATGGGCTGCTAAGAAAATAAACAGGTTTGTACTGAATAGGGTGAAGCCAGGCTTCTCTTTGGAGGCAAGGATTCTGAAGCTGCATCTGACATATTGTGGACATGTTGCAAGGAGGGACAAGTCCTTGGAGAGGGACGTCATGCTTGGGAGGGTGGAGGGGCAGTGCAGGAGAGGAAGACCCTTGATGAAATGGATTGATTCAGTGATGGGGTAATGGAGAGAGGGGTGTCAGAGACAGTGAGATTCATACAGAATAGGGCAGGGTTTAGGGCTGTTGTACATGGAGTTGCAGGTGACTTGATGGCACATAACAACAACAACGTTTCCATTGAGATTCTTGTGTTTCAGCTAACTGACTCTCTGTTCCATCTCTTCTGTTCTTCATTTTTGTCCTTCAAGCATGTTGGACACTTCTGCCATTTCAGTCATTTCAGGATTGAAGCTCAGCATCAAAACGACAATTACTCTCACCACTGGGCCAAGTGACAGCGCCATGATAGGTGGAGAAGAAACTGAGGTCGTTAACAATTACAGCTTGCTTGGCTCCAATATCAACACTCTTAGCACCAATCATCAGGAAATCAAATGAAGAATTGTACTGGGAAAATCTATTAGAGACCTCTATTGTACATCAATGAATGAAGCAACAATGTCAGTTGAGGGACTAAGTTGTGCCTGATCCAGGCTGTGGTCTTCTCAAATACTTGCTATGCATCAGAGAACTTAGACAATAACTAAGGATGACAGAAGAAGAATTGATGACTTTGAGTTTTGTGCTGGAGAAGAATCTTGAATGTGCCATGAACCACTAAGAAAACAAATATATCTGTCTTAGAAAGGTGAAACCAAGTTTCTCCTTGGGGGCGAGAATTTTGAAGCTCCATCTCACATACTTTGGGCATGTGGCCAGGAGGGACCTGTGCTTGGAAAAGGACATCATGCTTGGAAGAGCGGAGGAGCAGCACAGGAGAGGAAGACACCAGAGGACATGGATTGATATAGTAACTGGGGCAAAGAAGATAGGTGTGTTGGAGTCAGTGAGACTGGCTCAGGATAGGGCAGACTTCAAGGCTTTTGTACATAGGTTTGCTATGAGTCACAGGTGACTTGACGACACATAACAACAACATTATGAATCGTAGTCTACTTTGTTATTGTTATGTGCCATCGAGTCGCTTGTGACTCATAGCGATCCTATGTACAAGAGCCCTAAATGTCGTTCTGTACTGTGCCAATCTTGCCATCTCAAACACACTCATTCCTACCACTCCACTCACAGAATCGATCCATCTCATCGAAGGTCTTCCTCTCCTGCACCATCCCTCCACTCTCCCAAACATGTTGTCCCTCTCCAAGGACCAGTCTCTCCTTGCAACATGCCCAAAGTATGTCAGAAGAAGCTTCAGAATCCTTGACTCAAAGGTGCATTCCGCTTCACCCTCTCCAGGACAAACCAGTTTGTTCTCCTAGCAGTCCATGGTATATTCAGCAATATTCTCCAGCACCACAGCTCAAAGGCATCAATTCTCTTTCTATCATCCCTAGTCACTGTCTAACTCTCCAGTGCATAGCACATAACTGTGAAGACTATAACCTGAATCAGTCACACCTTAGTCTCCAGCCTGATGTTGTTGCTCTTCAGTGCTCTTGAGAGGTCCCTCACAGCTGACTTTCCCAATGCAATTCGTCTCTTGATTTCCTGGCTGTTGACTGTGGAGCCAAGTAAACTAAAACTGTTAACTGTCTTATCACACCTAAAAATTAACAACAAAGTGGTTATTAGACTGGTTAGCAACTGCTGGAAATTCATGAGTGGAAGTAATGGGATGAAGCCATGAGAAGCAACAGACTCTAATAGCTGAAGTCCTAACCTTGTGGCAGCTGTTATCTGGTGTTGTGGTTGATGGTGCACAGTTTCCTTCACTTAAATACAGATGACACATCCCTTCATGTATTCATGTGAGAAAGGGACCGTCAAGCTTTGAGTCAACAAGCCTGGGTTCCAATTCTGGCTCTTTTTTAATGTCTTGAGAACCAAGAGTGAATGTCGCCATTTCTCTAAACTTCAAAAGCTCCATTAATAAATTGGGGTAAAAATTCACTACCATTTTGTTGATTCCAACTCACAATAATTTTTTATTGTTCTTCTAAGACTGTAAATCTTTCTGCTCATTTTTCTCCCACAAAGAAGCTAGTGGATTAGAATTAGCAAGTAGCACAACCCACAAAGCACTATGCCACCAGAGCTCCTTAAAATGGGGTGATGATGCCTACTTTGTATTGTGGCTGTGAAAAGTCAATGAGTGGAGGCAAGTAAGACAAAACCAACATGTTGGTATGATATGATAATATGTTGGTTCCCATTTCACTCCTGCCACATAACCTTAAATCCTACAGTGGTTCTGGGAGGTACAGACTAGGGTGAGACTATGAAGATTGTTGGTTGCTTTGTCCTCCCTGATTCTGTAAAGAATATACTTGACTGGTAGTCTATGAGAAGAGACAATCAGGAACATGGGTACTGATGACGCTAGTTCAGGTGTACAGGTGAACAAGAGTTCATTTCCTTGAGGCCCCTTGGTGGTTCCACCAAACAATATCCTGGCCCCTATAGACTTCAGCAAGATCTAGAAAGAGGAGGGAAAACCCAGCAGGAGGTCCTCAAATTCAGTGGTGGTAAGTCAGTAGCTGAGTCACACACAGGGTGACACACTTTGAATGTCAGATAGAAAGGACTCAGCTTTTTGTCACGTCTTCGTCTTCAAATAAAGCAAACATTAACTTTCTAAAGGGTGAAAATCAGTCAAAATCAGAGGCAGGTGGTTCCTCGGTTCATTTTTGTGATTGATTAAACTACAAACACAAACTCCTTGACTACACAATTTTTAATCCACTAGACCAGGAAGACTTTTGGCGCCTCGATCTTCCTTTTTCTTTAGAACAAAACTTCATTTTCTCAGAACGAATGATTAATCCTAGATATGCTTGCTGTAGATTCATCTCTTTGTTTTGTGGTTTATATGTGTTTTCATCTTTTTTATATGTTTTCAAATGGCCCTACAGGAAACATCAAAGATTCTTCACTAAGACTCTTCCTATTTGCTAGCTTGAAGGTTTAAGTGTTTTCTTTCAATACCTGACCCTAGTGGACAGGGATCTTGGCATTTACAGTATCTCCAGACTGCAGGGGAACTTACACTATAATAGTATCTATTCTTCAACCAGTGCTTTTGTTTCTGCCTCAGCCCTTACTTTTGGAACTGTGGAGTTTCTGTCCCACCTACCTCCATTTTCAGGATAGAACCACTCCTGCATCCATTACACTAGTTTCTGTGTTAGGCCTCTGGCAGACATCAATGAATTTATCTTCCTATATTTTAAAAGTAAATTGAATTATCACGGAAAAAAAAACCAACACATGACGGTTCAAATCTACCAGATGCTCTGCCGGAGAAGGAGGAGCAATATCCTCCTGTACCAGTCAGATCTGATTTGATGGTACACACACACAAAATAATAATTTTTTTATTATTAAATTTTATTAGTTTTAATGAACATTTACAAGGATTTTGGGTTTTCATTCCTTCATTGCTGCACCATTC
>NW_006399963.1:4097601-4099757 GCF_000299155.1 Elephantulus edwardii | reverse complement strand
AATGTTCTCCAGAGTCAACCATTTTGAATAATATTGCATGAGTTCCTTGTTTTTCAATGCAGCATAGTATTCCATTGTGTGAATATACTACAGCTTCTCTATCCATTCCTTTATTGAGGGGCACTTAGGTTGTTTCCAACTCCTTGCTATTGTGAACAAAGCCGCAATAAAAGTGGGTGTGCATATATCTGCTTGGATGTCAGTTATGGTATCTTTGGGGTATATTCCCAGTAGTGGACTTGCTGGGTCAAATGGTATCTCTGTTTGTAATTTTTTGAGAAAGTGCCATACTGCCTTCCACAGGGCTTGCACTATTTTACACTCCCTCCAACAGTGAATAAGGGTTCCAGTTTCTCCACAACCTCACCAGGATTTGTTGCTTGCTGCTCTGTTAAATTTTGCTATTCTGATTGGGGTGAGATGACATCTCATAGTTGATTTAATTTGCATTTCTCTTAGAGCTAGGGATTTTGAGCATTTCTTCATGTGCTTGTTAGCCATCGGATTATTTTCTTCGGCGAAGTGTCTGTTCATATCCTATGCCCATTTTTGATTGGATTGTTTACCTTTTTCTTGTGGTGCTCAAGTATTTTATAAATTGTGGATATAAGTCCCTTATCTGATATGTCATTTTCAAATACTTTTTCTCAGTTGGTGGCTTCCCTGTTTACCCTATTGGAGAAGGTTTTGGATGTGCATAGGGATTTGAGTCTTAGAAGATCCCATTCATTTACTTTATCTTCTCCTGGCTGCCGGTTTTTCAGGATACTTGGAAGACTGTTTATGTTGTGGATTAGGACTTCTAGTGTTGTTCCTAGCTTATCTGTAATGAATTTTATAGTCCTTGGTTTTAGTCCTAGGTCCATGATCCACCTTGATTTGGTTTTTGTATATGGAGTGAGGCGTGGATCTTGTGAGAGTCTTTTGCAGATAATTTTCCAATTTTGCCAACACCATTTGTTTAAAAGGCTGTTAATTCCCCACTTCACTGATTTCATCTCCTTGTCAAAAATCAGGTGACCATAGATAGATGGGCTGATCTCTGGGTTCTCAATTCTATTCCATTGATCTATGTGTCTGTCATTGTATCAGTACCATGCTGTCTTTACCACCATGGCAGTGTACTAGGATTTGAAATCTGGGAGTGAGATACCTCCTACCTTTCTTCTATTTTTAAGGAGTGCTTTGCTTATTCAGGGCTTCTTTCGATTCCAAATGAAACTGGAGATTGCCTTTTCCATCTCCTTGAAGAATGTGATTGGTATTTGTATTTGGATTGCATTAAATGTGTAAATTGCCTTTGGTAGTATTGCTATATCACAATATTGAGTCTTCCTATCCATGAGCAAGGGATATTCTTCCACTTTTCAAGGTCTCTTTTTGTTCTCTGTAGTAATGTTTTGTAATTTTCTTTGAATAGATATTTTGTGCTTCTGGTTAAATTTATTCCCAAGTATTTAATCTTGTGATTAGCTATTGTGAAGGATATTGTTTTTCTTAGTTCTGGCTCTGTATTCGCTTTGCCACTGTAGAGAAATCCAACTGATTTTGGTATGTTGATCTTGTATCCTGCTACTTTGCTGAATTGGTCAACTATGTCCAATAGTTTTCTTGCTGAATCTTTAGGGTTTACTAAGTATACTATCATATCATCTGCAGAGAGAGATAATTTTATCTCCTCTTTGCCAATTTGGATATCTTTTATTCCCTTCTCTTGTCTCAGGCTACACCTGACTAGAGACATCTCTGTGAAGGGTGGAAAGGGAACTGTCAGAACCTCCCAGAAAAGAACGCACATCAATTGAGGAAGCTGGTCACAGGAAGCACTTCTGATCACCTAGAAAAATAATAGAGTTTAGGAGAGGCTGTCCTCACTCTAGTGAAATTCCTAGAAGGCTGCACTACAGAGGGGACATGAAAGATTATGCAAAGGAAAGGCAAACATTTGCACTGTGCAAGACCAGAAAAGACCTCTGGTAGAGCAAGTTGCCCACTCAAAAAGGGAACATTTTAAGTCTGCATCGAATCAACAGCTTTCGAAAGATAAAGAATTATTCAAGCTACTTTGAAGGAAATAGCAAAAAATAAGGCCCCAGGAATAGATGGTATACCAATTGACATATTTCAGCTAACAGATGCTGCCCTGGATGTGCTCA
>NW_006399963.1:4095335-4096484 GCF_000299155.1 Elephantulus edwardii | reverse complement strand
ACTCCTTGGAGGCAAGGATTCTGGGGCTTTGTCTGACATACCTTGGGCATGCTGCAAGGAGGGACAGGTCCTTGGAGAGGGACATCATGCTTCGGAGGGCGGTGGGACGGCGCAAGAGGGGAAGACCCTCTATGAGATGGATTGATTCAGTGTCTGGCGTAATTGAAATGGGTGTGTCAGAGGCAGTGCGATTGGCACCGGATAGAGCAGGGTTTAGGGCTGTTGTACATAGGGTCGCTATGAGTCGCAAATGACTTGACGGCACATAACAACAACAACAAAACAGATACAACAGAAATAGCCTAACACATATGAAGAAAAACTTCACATGTCCAGAAAGCATAAAACATTGTGAAAAATCAAAACATTCTCCTGAAAAAAAAAAACACACAGAATACATTGCAGACCCATTGAAACATAAAATGTGAAGTTACTTGAACAATTCAAGTAGGTATAAATAATGGAAGAAAGAATAGAAGCCATAAATAAATATTCAAGAGACAAGGATCCAGAAGAAATATACTGATGTGAGATACATGAACAGCTACTGAAGAAAGTACAAATTACATAAGAATTGAATCCATAAATAACAAATGTATCAACATGAAAAAATATGAGTAACTACTAAGAATTGCAAAAGATAAAAGAGAAATGAAATAATAAATAAAGATAAAAGAATTTTTACAAGCACCCCAAGACAGAGAAAGCACAGTCAATATGGTCCTGGAAATAACAGAAATTCATGAAAATGCAATTCAGAATATCAAGACCAAAATGACAGACATGTCCAACATGCTAGTGGTTGTCGTTATTGTTATGTGCTGTTGAGTTGCTTGCAACTCACAGTGACCCTATGTACAACAGCCCTAAACTCTGCTCTGTCCTGTGCCAATCACACTGTCTCTGATACACCCATCCCAAATACCCCAGTCACTGAATAAATCCTCTTCATAGAGCACCTTCCCCTCCTGCACTCTCCCTCTACCCTCCCAAGCATGATATCTCCCTCCAAGGACTGGTCCCTCCTTACAGCATGTCCCAAGTGTGTTAGAGGAAGCCTCAGAATCCTTGCCTCCAAGGAGCCACCCGGTTTAACCCTTTCCAGGACAAATCTGTTTGTTTTCCTAGCAGTCCATGGTATTCTCAATA
>NW_006399963.1:4085291-4094655 GCF_000299155.1 Elephantulus edwardii | reverse complement strand
TCAAGTGTTCTGGAATTCCCATTCTTCTCAGAGTCAGCCACAGTTTGTTATGATCCACACAGTCAAATGCCTTTGCAGTCAATGAAACACAGATAGACATCCCTCTGGTATTCCCTGTTTTCAGCTAAGATCCATCTAACATCAGCTACAATATCCCTAGTACCATGACCCCTTCTAAACCCAGCCTGGACTTGCGCCAGTTCTCTGCTGATGTGGTGTTCCAGTCATTTTTGGATAATCTTCAGAAGAATCTTGCTTGCATATGAAATCAATGATACTGTTCTAGACGGGGGTGGGGAAATAACCAGTACAGAAGAAATGGAAAAAGGAGTCAGTAAGCTAGATGATGAGAACCTCAATAGTAATGTACTAGAAGAATCAACACAAAGAAAATGAAAGAAAAAAAAAAGGAAAACGTTAGAATCATGTGGAATAACATAAAAAAGAATATACAAACCATAACTGCAACCCAAACAGATACATGCACACCCATGTTTATTTCTGCTTTGTTCACAATAGCAAAGAGTTGGAAACAACCCAAGAGCCCATCAGCAAACAAATGGATAGAGAAACTCTGGTATATTCACACAATGGAATACAATGCAGCACTGAAAAACAAGGAACTCATTAAATATTACACAAAATGAATGACACTGAAGGACATTATACTAAGTGAAATATTTCAGTCACAAAAAGACAAATACGGCATAATGACAATAAAAGAGGACTGTCATAGGAGTTGGGGGGAGACTGAGAAAGAGGGGATAAATAATGTATACTGCATTGAAACAGATGAGGGAGAGAACTGTTTAAAAGGGATATACGATTAGATATTATTGTTATGGCAGGAGTCCATAACGAAGTAGTATAGTGGAGTGGACCTGAGGGGAGGGATTGAATAACAATGAAATACTTTTTTCTTTTACTTTTCAAAAAGAAAAGTGAATTGGGGGGAAGGGGTGGGCAGGGGAAAAAGTGCAACAATGAATGAATGGAAATCCAAAGTCTTTGTAAACTTTCATTAAACTCATTTTTAAAAAAAGAAGGTCTGGCATGGGGGTTGGGAGGAGAATAGGATAAGAATGGATAAAGATCTTTGTGTTGAAACAGAGGAAAGAAAACTGTCTAAAATGAATATATGACTAGGTATTTTTGGAGGGAAAATACATATGAAAAGAATTCCAGAACACAAGGAGAGCATGGAAAACAATGAGAAAATTGTGGAAAAAAAGAGTTAAAGAAAAATTCCCAAGTATCACAAAGAATGAAGAAATTAATACACAAGAACCCCATGAAGCCCCTAATAAACTGGACTCTAGAAAAACATCAAGACATAACACAGTAAAATTCTCCAAAATCAAAGATAAAGATAAAATACTGAAAGCAGCACAAGAAAATACAAGAGTTACCTACAAAGGAAAAGCAATTAAAATAAGTCCTGATTTCTCAGTGGAAATCATGAGCAATAAGGCAATGGGGATGACATTTACAGAGTTGAAAGAAAACACTTGCCGGACAAAGGATCTTGTTCTCCGCAAAGCTGCCCATGGTGTCTGAAAGAGAAATCAAATCATTTGCCAAGATGTAGGAAGTTAAGAAATTTGTGAAAACAGGTCAACTCTACAAGAAATTCTAAGGGAAGTCCTTCAAACAGAGACTCAGCAAAGGAAAGTGGATGGACCATCATAACCAGAAACAATAGAAATAGAAATACAGTTAAATGACAGTGATAAAAACTGGCCTATTAATAATTTTAATGTAAATGGTTTAAATGCACCAATTAGGGGAAAACAGTTGCAGAATGGGTTAAAAAACAAAGCCCATCAACATGTTGCCTACAAGAGACACATCTAAGAATCAAGGAAAAAGATGGACTAAAAGCCAAGGCTTGGCGGGGAGGGAGATATACCAAGAAAAAAACATCCACAAGAGAAGCAATAGTAGCAATACTAACCTCTATTAAAACACACTTCAGGATGAAAACCACCATAAAAAAGATAAGGAAGCACTATATAATAATTAAAGACATAACAGATCAGGTAGGCATAACCTTGGTCAACCTCTATGCACTAGATGATAGATCTGCAAAATACATAAAACAACAGTTAACAGACTTAAAGAAAGAAACAGACTGTACCACTGTACACAATACTGATAGGAAACTTTAACATACCACTCTCATCAAAAGATTGGTCAACACAAAAGAAATTCAACAAAGATGCAGAAGAATTAAGCTGTACAACTAGCCAACTCGACTTTGTAGATGTATTCAGGGTACTGCACTCAACTAAAATTCAATTTACTTCCTCTTTAAGTGCACATAATACAGTCTACAGTCTCAAGAATTAATCATATATTAGGAGACAGAGCAAGTCTCAACATATTAAAAAAATTAAAATAATACAAAGTATTTTTCCAGACCACTGTGTAATAAAACTAGAAATTAATGACAAGAGGATAAATGATAAAAATCCATCTGTGTGGAAGTTAAATAACACCCTGTTTGAGCACTATTGGCTTATAGAAGAAATAAAAAACTAAATAAATAAAGTTTCTCAAAACAAATGAAAATACAAACACAAAACTTCTGGGATACAGCTAAGGCAGTCCTCATGGGTAGTTCACAGCAATAACCAAACACATAAAAAAGGGAGAAAGTACTAAAATTAATGGCTAAACTCAATACTTCCATTCAATAGAAAAAGAACAACAATCTAATTCCACAGCCTCTAGAAGAGAGGAAATAATAAGGATAAGAGCTGAAATCAATGAGATAGACAACAGAAAACAATTGAAACCATTAACAAAAAAGGAGTTTGTTATTTGAATGAGTCAATAAAATAGACAAACCATTGGCAAACTTAACAAAAGAAAAGAAGACACAAATTTCTAAAGCAGGAAGGGTACAAGTGGGTAGAGTATGGGAAGGAGGAGGAAATCACTGGGATTACAGAGTTTGGTGGAAGCAGGTAGGAGCGAAGGAATGAAGAGAAATCCAATGGGGACTTGCAGAGATAGGGTAATAGTAGGCATAGATCAATGGTGATTAATTCTTTATTATCCCCTGAGAGGAAAGGTATTTCCTGATTGAGAAGTATTTTATTACTTCTTCTTCTAATAATATAAAGGTCATGAGTAATATTTTTTACAAAAATGAACACATACACAGTATATTTTCCCCTTTATTCTTTATGAAGCAAATTACATGAAAGGTAAAAGGAATAGCAAATCTGTGATATGGTTCAAGAGGTTTGTAGCAACACTAGTGGACACGAAATAAGGTTTTAATGGATTTTCTCTGATGAACATCTTAGACTCACAGCTGAAGAACATAAATGACAAAATTATTTCAGTCTCTAGTTGGGCAGTCGAAGACTCAAGACTGATCTAATCCCTAAACACAAATGATGCCTTTAAAAGAAAAGTTGTTCCTTTCAGTCTATTTCATGCTTTAAATAATTCTCAAACAGGAAGTTATCCTCCTTAATTGCTACCACTGGATTTCAAGAGCATTTCTTTGAGGTTCTTTCTGGGGAGGGAAATTTGGTAAGGGGATCGAGAAGTGAATGGTTTGGAGAGAAAAATCCAGCTTTGAGGCCAAAGCATATGTTACATCTTTGGGTCTTTTTCTCTTTTCCTTCATTAGATTTACTCCTGAGTCTTGTAAAAGAAGGATAAGACAATACTAATGGGAATGATTAAGAATTATTTTAGGGATTTAATACAATATTAAACAATTTTTCTTAGTACATTTTTACTGAGAACCTGTAAGATACCAGATAATCTCTCCATACCCTCCAAATTATTGAGGAATAATGATGTCTGTTTGAAGACTAAGGCACATGTGATTCAGACCTTGACCTTTCTGATTACTAGCTATGCATCTGAGACCTGGACAATGAGTAAGGATGACAAAAAGAGAATTGATGCCTTTGAACTATGATGTTGTAGAAGGGTACTGAACATCCCAGGGGTGGCCAAGAGAATAAACAGATAAGTCTTGGACAGAGTGTAGCCTGAGTGCCCTTTGAAGGCAAGAATGATGAGTCTTCACCTCACATACTTTGGGCGTGTTGCTAGTAAGGGGTATTCCTTGGAAAGGATATAATGCTGGGAAAGGTGGAGGGCTGGTGAAGGAGAGGAGGACCTTCAACCAGGTGGATTGATGCGGTTACTGCTGCAATGGGCTCTTGTGTATCAGGAAGTGTGAGGATGGCACAGGATAGAACAAGGTTCAGGTCTTTTGTTCATAGGGTCACTATTAGTCATACTCAACTGGACAGCACCTAACAACAACCACAGTATAAAAGGAAGACAAAGATTTTTTAAAGCAAATAAATGAAATTTCTAAATAGGGAATATGTAAGATAGTAAGGTCTCAAGGGAGATATGTCACTTGGAGAGATATCACTTTAAGATGCTGGGACCAGGGATGACTAAGACCACTTGACCAGAGTTAAGCTCTTTCTCCTAGGTTTCTATTTAGCTTTTAAATTTTGTTTCTACTGTTACATATCATTGAACCACCTTAAATCATAGAAATCCCACGTGCAAGAATATATAGGAGCTGCCCCATAGGTACTCTTGCCTGTAATCCTTAAAGTGGATTGGCTGGTATTCTCCAAGGAAAAAATTTGATATATTCAAACTACTTAACCTTTGCCTTTCTACTATTTTTCTATTACCAAGCAAATACCTAACCTTTGCCCTACCAAGATTTCTTTTTAATTGAGATAAGCTTACGAAATTTTTATTAGTTGTTAAAAATGGTTAACATGTTTGGTTGCTAACAGAAAGGTTGAAGGCTTGAGTCACCCACCAAGAGGCACCTCAGAAGAAAATTCTCATAATCAACTTTTGAGCTGTCAGTCATTGAAGAGCATTCAAGGTACTTTGACACACATGTGATTGCTAATGAGTTGAGATAGACTCAGTGGCAACTTGTTTTTAGCCCAGCACAATAAAACATTAGCTATTATAATTGCTATATTACACTAGATAGAATTCTCAACATAGAGTTTGGGTATTATCACTTTCAGCAACATCTTCTATAGATTTCATAAAGAATCAATTTTAGCTCCTCTCCAATATTAAACCACAATAATGTTATCTTTATTTAGCAAGATTGTTTCTGATAGAGAATGCTAGAAGTCATAGCACCATTCATTATCATGTGGCTATTTAACAAATAGTATGGATCTTGAGAGTAAGAGCTAGGATTTTTAATTCATTTCCTGAAGAATGGTTTTTAAAATGGTGATTGAATAAACAAGGTTGGAATCAATTGCAGAGATATATTCCACTACATGACTAACCTTTATACCTATCCATAGATCTCTATTTCTAGATCTTATTTTTTTTAATTTTCTATTGGTTTGCACATAACTATTAATATACTTCATGTTTTGTACATGTACTTTGTGTTTTATATATTCCTTTGTATTCTTTTTTGAGTCTTCCTCCACTCTGGAAGTTGAGTGGCTAACTGGCAGGAAGGCTGGCAACTCCTCTTGCTGGTAGTCAGGCAAAGGAAGTTTTTGGGGTCCTTTTCCTTGTGTGTTACTGTTTTCCTTGATGTGGTCTGTGACACTAGTGTGTCAAATGTGATAATGCTTATCCATGGTGGACAGTGTTTGGTGGAGCTCCCCAATAAAAACAAGCTTGGAAGCAGAAGTGGCACCCACTTCCATAATAGCTTGCCTCTAGAAACTCTATGAACCTGGAGAAAGGATGAAAGTTATACAGGTATCCAGGTCTTTCATTCATAGGGTTGCTATGAGTTGCCTCCAACTCAACAGCACTTAACAACCAACAACAGCAACAGCAACAACAGCATAGAGAAAGATCCGTTGGCCTAGTGGACAAAAAGTCAAGCTCCCAAGCCAAAGGTGGGTGACTCTAATCTGCAGCCCTCAGGTCTGCCTTTACTTGGTTTCGGTGAAACATTCTTCTAGGTTTTATAACCCTGGAATGGCCACTTGCTGTACAGAGATAACTCGTGTTTGCTGTGAAGCTGAACACTGTGACACTGGTATGTGTCAAATGTGAGAGCAGTTACCCATGGTGGACAATGTTTGGTGGAGCTCCTGATTAAAACAAGCTTGGAAGCAGGAGTGGCATCCACTTCAGTAATAGCTTGCCTCTGGAAACCCTATGAACCTGGAGAAAGGACGAAAGTTATTCAGGTGTCCTGGTCTTTCGTTCATAGGGTTGCTATGAATCTCCTCCAACTCAACAGAACTTAACAACAACAATTCTTTTTTTGAGCTGGGTCACATAGGATTTTTATGTTCAGTTTTTGAGGAAACATCAAACTGCCTTCCAGAGTGGTTGTATCATTTTACAATTGTAACAGCCGTGAATGAGTGTTCCAATCTCTTCATAGTCTCCAAATTCATTACTTGCTGTTCTGTTAAACTTTGACCCTGTTACTGGGGTGAGATGATATATCATTGTGGTTTTGATTTGCATCTCTCTTATTACCAGTGATTTTAGCATTTATTCATATATCTGTTAGCTATTTAAATATTTTCCTTTGTGAAAATTCTTTCCATGTCTTTTGCTCATTTTTGTGACTGGATTAGCAGTGTTTTTGTTGTGAAGGTCTTGTAGTATTCTGTAAACTTCAGATATAAGAACTTTGTCTAAGATGTTATTGCCATTTCCCCCCTCCCCTAATCTGTAGGTTTTCTTTTCATCCTATTTTGGAGGGGTTTTGTTTGGTTGGTTGGTTGGTTGGTTGGTTGTGGTGTTTTTGGTTTGTTTCTTAAAAAGGTTCCATTTCCAATGTTACCCAATTTTGGTTTCATATTCCTGTTTGTATTTGCCAGCCTTTTTATACCATCTGCTTGGCCTTATAAGTTTGGTTGCATTTTGTTTCTTATGATCTTTATGGTTTGGGACTTTACCCCTAGATCTCGGATCTGACTTAAGTTGATTTTTGTGAATGTTGTAAAATATGGATCCTACTTCAGTTTTCTGCAAGTACATGTCCAGGTTTGCCAGCAGCATTGCTGAAGAGGTTGTCATTTCCCCATTTGGTAGATTTTGTTTCCTTGTCAAATATCAGTTGAGCATAGGTAGGTAGCTTGATTTCTTAGTTTTTGATTCTCTTCCATTGTTTTATGTGTCTTCCATTGTACCAGTACTATGTTGTGGGGTGTTTTTTTATTTAGTGCTCTTTAAATTATTATGTCTGTGTAGTAGAGATCAGGGATTGTTATACCTCCCATTTAATTTTTGTTACAAAAATGCTTTGCTTATCCAGGGCTCTTTCCTTTCCAAAGAAATTTGCCAATTACTTTATCCATGTCTTTCAAAAGTGAGGTTGATACCTGCATGTGAATTGCTTTTGGTAAGATTGTTATTTACACTGTTTATGGGAATCCCAGAACATTTAATTGTGCTAATGTGAAACCTATACTTGGACCAAGAGGCAGTAGTCAGAACAGAGCAGGGTAACACTGCATGGTTCAAAATTGGGAAGGGTGTACGCCAGGGATGCATCCTGTCTCCATACCTTTTCAACATGTATGCAGAGCAGATTATCCGAGAGGCTGGGCTCTATGAGGAGAAGTGTGGCATCAGGATTGGTGGAAGATGTATTAACAATCTGCGTTATGCAGACGACACAACCCTGCTTGCTGAAACTGAGGAGGACCTCATGCACTTGCTGCAGTCAAAGACTGCAGCCTTCAGTATGGACTGAGGCTCAATGTCAAGAAGACAAAGATTCTCACCACTGGACCAATTGGCAGCGTCAGGATGGATGGCGAAGAGATTGAGATTGTTCACAGCTTCAGTTTGCTCGGCTCCACAATCAACACTCTTGGCACCAGCAGTCAGGAAATCAAAAAGCGTATTGCGATTGGAAAGTCTGCTGTTAGGGACCTCTCTAAAGTACTCAGGAGCAATGGTGTCTCTCTGGAGACTAAGGTGCGCCTGATACAGGCCATGGTCTTTGCAATCGCTTGTTATGCATCAGAGAGTTGGACAATGACTAGGGAGGACAGAAGGAGAGTGGATGCTTTGGAGCTGTGGTGCTGGAGAAGGGTACTGAATGTACCATGGACTGCCAGGAAAACAAACAGATTCATCTTGGAGAGGATTAAACCAAGCTACTCCTTGGAGGCAAGGATTCTGAAGCGCAATCTGACATACTTTGGACATGTTGCCAGGAGGGACGGGTCCTTGGAGAGGGACATCATGCTTGGGAGGGTGGAGGGACAGCGCAGGAGGGGAAGATCCTCTATGAGATGGATTGATTCAGTGACTGGGGCAATCGGGATGGGTGTGTCAGAGGCGGTGTGGTTGGCGCAGGATAGAGCAGGGTTTAGGGCTGTTGTGCATAGGGTCGCTATGAGTCGCAAATGACTCGACGGCACATAACAACAACAACAACAATCATTCTATCCATTAAGAGGAAATATTTTCCATTATTTGCATTTTTAATTGTTTCTTGAAGTAGTGTTTTGTAGTTTTATTTAAAAAGGCCTTTTTGTGTCTCTAATTAGGTTTATTTCAAAGTATCTCAATTTGTGGCTGGCTACTGAAAATTGTATTGCTATCCTAGTTTTCATTTTCGTGTTTTCTTTGTTACTGTAGAGGAATCCTGGTATTGTTTATATGCTGTCACTCTACTAAACCGGTCTTCTGGGATCTTTTGTTGTTGAATCTTTGAATTCTTATTTGTACCCTACCATATTGTATGTATGTAGCTACAGTTTTACCTCCTCTTTGCTGATGTGGATACCTCTAATTTCCTTCTCTTGCCTTTTTGTCCTAGCAGTACTTCCAATACAATATTGAATAGGTGTGGTGATAGTGGGAATCCTTGTCTGTTGCCTGTTCACAAGTGGAATTCCCTAAGTCTTTTTCTTGGGTTGTGTATACATTTTTCACCATGTTGAGTGTGTTCCCTTCTGTCCCTATTTATCAGGAAACAGTATTAAATTTTGTCAAAGGCCTTTTATGCATCAATTGATAGGGTCATGTGGGTTTTTTTCTTCGCTTTGCTAATGTGATGAATTATATTGATTGGTGGTTGGTTGTTTTTTTAATATTGAACCATCATGATATGTTTGATAAAAAGTTAGATTCTATTGTTACCATCTATTTTTACATCTATACTCCTGAGAGATATTGGTCTGTAGTTTTCTTTTAGGTATTATGTTTGCCTTTTTTTTTAAATTTTGGCATTAGGGTTATGTTTGCTTCATAGAATTATTCTGGCTATATTTCTTCTTTTACTATTTTTTTCCCACACTTTAGTTTTTTTTTTCTATATTTTATTAATTTTCATAAACATTTACAGAGATTTTGGGTTTCCATTCATTCATTGTTGCACTATTCTCTCTACCCTCCT
>NW_006399963.1:4066174-4083896 GCF_000299155.1 Elephantulus edwardii | reverse complement strand
TGGATTAGGACTTCTAGTGTTGTTCCTAGCTTTTCTGTAATGAATTTTATAGTCCTTGGTTTTAGTCCTAGGTCCATGATCCACCTTGAGTTGTACTATTTTTTGAAATATGTAAAATTGGTGATAGATCTCTGAATATTTGCTAACATTCAGCTGTGAAGCTATCTGGGCCAGGACTTTTTTTTGGAGTTCAGTGGAGATTCTTTTTTTTTTTTTTTTTGACCTGCTGAATTTCTTCTTTTGTAGTCGGTCTGTTCGAGTGTTCTACAACTGTCCATGTCAAGCTGGGTAGGATGTAAGCTTCTAGCAATTTGTCTACTTTCTAGATTTTCAAATTTATCTGAGTACTGTTGTTAGGTGTCATTGAGTTGAATCCAACTCATAGCAACTCTGTGAATAACAGATCTGAACACTGTTCTATCCTGTGACATCTTCACATTTCTTGACACACTAAAGCCCATTGAAGCAATCATCATGTCAATCTGCCTGGTTGAGGGTCTTCCTTTCCTTTTCCAATCCTCTACCCTTCCAAACATCATACCCCTCTCCAGGGAATAGCCCTTAAGAGCAAAATGCCTGAAGTATGTGAGGTGAAGCCTTATAATCTTGCCTCCAAAGAGCACTCCAGCTCCCCCATCTCCACGACATATTTGTTTGTTATTTTGTCAGTCTGTGGGTTGTTCCATGCTGTTCTCCAACACCATGATTCAAAGGCATCAATTCTTCTGTCATCCCTATTCATTGTCCAGTTCTCAAATGCATAGCAAGTGTTTGGGAAAACCATGGCCTGAATCAGGCACACTTTAGTCTTCAAACTGACATCATTACTTCTCAGTAATTTGGAGAGGTCCCTAACTGCAGATTTTCCAATGTAATATTTCTCCTTATTTCCTGACTGCTGATACCAACGGTGTTAATTGTGGCTCCAAGTAAGAGGAAGTTGTTGACAGTTTCAATCTCGTCTTCGTCCACCATGATGTTGCCTATTGGTCCAGTGGAAAGAATCTTTGTTTTCTTGACATTGAGATGCAATGCATATTGAAGGCTGCATTTCTCAATCTTCTACAACAAATGCTTCAAGTCCTCCTTACTTTCAGCAAGAAAAATTGTTTCTTCTGTATAACTTGGGTTATCAGAGTATAGCTTTTCATAATACTCTTTTCTTATCTATTTAATATTAGCTGGTTCTGTTGTGCTCAAACAGGGTTTTCTTTAGCTTCTATTAAATGGAAGGAGGTTGTGTCATTTATCCTCTTAATTTTTTGTTTCTAGTTTTATGGTATGTAGTCTGAAAGGAAATTTGCATTCTTTTCATTTTTTTAATTTGTTGAAGCTTTCTTTGTGCCCTAATAAGTGATCAATTTTGAATAATGTACTATATGTACTTGATAAGAAAGTTAATTGAATTTAGTTGGGTGCAGTACCTTTTACATATCCAAAACCTTGAGTTAGCTAATTGTATAGTTTAGATTTTTTTTTTTTCATTTTTGTTTAATTTCTTTTTAGTGGACCAATCCTTTGGTGAGAGTGGTGTATTAAAATCTCCTACCAGCATGGTAGTACAAGTTTTCTTTTCGTCTGTTAACCTTGTTTTATGTATTCTGCAGATCTATCATTTCATATGAAGATGTTGCCTAAAGTCATGCCTTTTTCAGCTATTATGTCTTTAATCATTTATAGTGTCCTTCCTTATCTTTTATGGTGGTTTTCATCCTGAAGTCTGTTTTATCACAGATTAGTATTGCCACTTTTACTTTTTGTGGATTCCATTTGCTTGATATATCTTTTTCTACCTTTTGACTTTTAGCCTATCTTTTCCCTGTTTCTTAGATGTGTATTTTGTAGGCAACATATTGATGGAGTTTTCTTAATCCATTCTGCTATTGTTTTTCTCTTAGTGAGTGCATTTAAGCTAATAATATTAAGTGATTTTTGACAGGTTAGGTTTTCTCACTGCCATTTTGATGCGTTTCTACATTTGTTGTTTCTGCTTGCAATGATTCATCAACTTTCCTTTGCTGTGTCTCTGTTGTAGGAGTTTCCTGAGAATTTCTTGTAGAGTTAGTCTTGTTTTCACAAATTGTTTAAGTACTTGCTTCATGAGAAATGATCTAATTTCTTCTTCATATCTGATAGGCAGCTTTTTTGGGTACAGTATCCTTGGATGACAATTGTTTTGTTTTAGAATTTTTTTATATGCCATTCTAGCTCAGATGGTTTCTGGTGAGAAATCAGAATTTAATCTATTAGTTCTGTGTAGGCAACTCTTTCTCAAGCTGTTTTTAGTATTCTGTCTTTATCTTTGCTTTTTAAGTATGGGACTATGCTATGAGTGGTGGTCTAGTGGCAAGAATCTGCACTGCAATCCCAGAGGCAAGCAGTTTGAAGCCATCAGCTACTCCGTGGGAGAAGAATGGGCAATCTCCTCCTATGTGATTAACTGGCTCTGAAAACCTGCTGGAGGGTCAACTATGGATCAGTTCCAACCCTATGGTAATCAGCAATAACATGTATTGATGTTTTTCTTTTGTTTGGAGTTCATGGAGTTTCTTGTCTGTGCAAGTTTTCTTCTAGTACATCTCCACATTTTTCTCAGTGCTTTCTATGCTCCACTCACGTTCTATAATTCCCACCATATGTGTGTTGTTCGTTTTGATGTTATCCTGCATAATTACAATGTTTTATTCATTTTTCTTCCATCTGTTCTCTGGTTTTTTTCATTTAGTATGTTTTCATTTAGGTTTGTTCTTCCAACTCGTTCACTCTTTTTTCCATCTCTTCTGCTTTTTTGTTCCTCCAGCATGTTCGACACTTCTGCCAATTTGGCCTTAATATTCTGTATTTTATTTTCATGCATTTATGTTATTTCCAATATTCCATTGGCTATACCCTTTGTTTTCATGCTTTCAACAATTTCTTCCATCTTTTGCACTTTTTCAGTAGTTGTTCATGTTCCTAAGTGTCAGTATACTTCTCTTGACTCCCTACCTTTTGGTATTGACTTTATTTATAACTTCTCTTTCTTCCTTCTATCATTTGCACCTCCTTCAGTAGTTGATCATATACTTCCACATTGATATATTTTTTTTCTGCCTGTCAGTCTTTTGGGTAGTCATTGGGTCTGCAATATATTGTGTTTTTTTCAAGAGGAAGCTTGTTCTGTTTATCCTCAATGTTTGAAGATGCCTGCTGCTTTCTTAACATTATGTGACCTTTTTATTGGTATTTGTCAGCCTGGTTTTGTTGTGTCTGCATTGGTTGTTGATAATTACTTATATTTTTGAAGGTATTAGATAGTTTCAGGCTTAAAGTGTTCATTTTTTGGGGGGAGGGAAACATGCTCTACTGGAAGTCCTTTCTGGTCCTATGTTGCGGGAAAGTATGTCTTTCCTAAAGTTCTTCAAGCCCTTTCCAGTCTGCAGCACAGCTCTGGAGAATTTTCTTACCTGAGTGCAGCCTGACTCTCCTAAATTCAGATTAGTGCTTCGTACTCAGGCCACAATTGGTGACCAGATTCCCCAACTGATGCAGTTTTTTCTCCAGGGATGTCTCAGGCCACTCCCTCCCAGTATCTGAAAGATGAAAGCAACCCAGAGCTACTTGCTTGTTTGAAATCACTTGGAAACAAGTCCTTCCTGTGGAAATTAATGCTTTTCAAAGGAATATAGAATGGTCCCAGAAAGTGCCCTAGAAGCAGAGCCACATAGGAAACTTAGTTCTACTACCTTCCAACAGAGAGTAAGGCTCTGTGCAAAAGGCAGACTGAGCTTCAGTCTTTGTAAAGAGCTGTAAGTGGATTGTCTGTGCAAAAAATCCCATAATCAGAGACTGCCAGGGGTTGCTCTTGGCTGGCTAGGCACACAGCTAGTGTGAGGATACTGAGAGATATAGAGGGTGGTGAAGGCTAAAAGTATCCTTGAAAAATCTGGGAGTGGGGTTAGAGAGAATGACCTGGGAGATCTGAGGGTTGTAGATGATAGGAAGTAATACTACAGGAAGATGAAGGTGTTTGTGGGAGTGTTGACTTCCCTTGGGAGATTTAGAGGGCTAGAGACTGCAAGGAGGTACTCTAGTGAGATTTGGTGTGTTTTGGGGGGAAGTTGAGTACTAGGAGATCTATGAAGTGTCGTGAATCTAAGTCAAAGTTCCAGGATATTTGCGATGTAGAATTGAGGGGAATTGAGGGTAGACCCTTACACAAGCCTCATCTCCAGAAGGAACTCCAACAGCCAAACAGCTCTGTATAGTCTCTCATCTTCCATATGCCAGCATTGATAGTACCCACTTTCTGTCTGAAAGGTATGTTTTTCAAATTCACCAGCTGCTCTGTGGGAGAAGGACAGGCAATCTCCTCCTGTGTGATTTACTTGCCTCTGGAAACTAATTGGAATGCTAGATATGAGTATGTTCCTACTTAATGGTAGACCAAAAACTTGCTGTCTTTAGTAGAATACCAGGAAACGTAATTATGCTCATGTGAAATGTATACACAGTTGAAGAAGTAGATGTCCAAACAGAACAATGGAACACTGCATGCTTAAAATCAAGAAAAGTGTGCATACATGTTACATAAAGTCTTTCTCCATACCTATTCAATCTGTATGTGGAGCAAATAATTTGAGATGCTAGACTCTGTGAAAAAGAATGTGGCATCAGGTTTGCAGGAGGGCTCATTAACAACCTGCATTATACAGATGATACAAATTGGCTCACAGAAAGTGAAGAGGATTTGAAACATTTGCTGCAGAAGATCAAAGATTTCAATATAGATTATATTTCAAAATCAAGAACCCAAAACTCCTTACCACGGGACCAATATGAAAATGGAAAAAAGAGATAAGTTGTTAAGGATTTCATTTTACTTAGTGCACAATCAGCACCCCAAGTAACAGCCGTTAAGAAATCAAATATTTGGGGATAAATCTAACTAGAAGCACAAAGGATTTATTCAAAGAAAATTACAAAACATTATTACAAGAAACAAAAAGATACCTGGAGAAGTGGAAGAATATCCCTTGCTCACTCAATATTGTGAAAATTACAATACTATCAAAGGCAATTTACACGTTCAATGCAATCCCAATTCTTCAACGAGATGGAAAAGGTTATCTCCAGTTTCATTTGGAATAGAAAGAAGGCCTCAATAAACAAAGAACTCCTTAAAAATAGAAGCAAGGTAGGAGGCATCTCTCTCCCTGATTTCAAATCCTGCTACACTACTGTGGTGGTCAAGACAGTGTGGTATTGGTACAATGACAGACATATAGATCAATGGAATAGAATAGAGATTTCAGAAATCAGCCCATCTACCTACGGTCAACTGATTTTTAAAAAGGAGACAAAATCAGTTAAGTGGGGAAACATCACTCTTCTTAACAAATGGTATTGGCAAATTGGAAAACTATCTGCAGAAAACTCAAGCAAGACCCATACCTCACTCCATACACAAAACCCAACTCAAAGTGGATCATGGACCTAGGACTAAAACCAAGGACTATAAATTCATAAAAGAAAAGCTTGGAAGAACTCTAAAAGTCCTAATCCACAACATAAACAGTCCTCCAAGCATCGTAAAAATCTACAAACAGGAGAGGATTAAATAGATGAATGGGACCTTCTCCTTTTTATTTTGTTTGTTTTGTTTTATTATTAATTTCAATGAAAATTTACAGATACTTTGGGTTTCCATTCATTCAGAATGAGACCTTCTAAGAATCAAATCCCTATTCACATCCAAAAACTTTTCCAACAGGGTAAAAATGGAAGCCACAGACTGGGAAAAAATATTTGGTAATTACATGTCTGATAAGGGACTTATATCTAGAATTTATAAAATACTCGAGCAACACAACAAGATAGAGGTAAACAATTGAAAAATGGCACAGGATATGAATAGACACTTCACCAAAGAAGACATTCAGATGACAAACACATGAAGAAATGTTCAAAATCCCTAGCACTAAAAGAGATGCAACTCAAAACGATGAGAGATCATCTCACCCCAGTAAGAATAGCAAAATTTAACAGAGCAGCAAATATAAAATGCTGGCAAGGTTGTGGAGAACTGGAACCCTTATTCACTGTTGGTGGGAGTGTAAAATGGTGCAACCACTGTGGAAGAAGGTATGGCGCTTCCTCAAAGAGTTGCAAATAGAAATATCATTTGACCAAGCAATTCCACTACTGGGAATATATCACAAAGAAACCATAACTGCTACTCAAGCAGATATATGCACACCCATGTTTATTGTGGCTTTGTTTACAATAGCAAAGTGTTGGAAACAACCTAAGTACCCATCAACAAAGGAATGAATAGAGAAGCTGTAGTATAGTCACACAATGCAATACTACGCTGCTTTGAAAAACAAGGTGGTGGTTGTTGTTATGTTCCATCGAGTTGCTTGCAACCCATAGTGACTCTATGTACAAGAGCCCTAAACGCCGTTCTATCCTGTGCCAACCTAGCCATTCAAAAGCATTTATTCCCACTGCTCCAGTCACAGAATCGATCCATCTCATCGAAGGTCTTCCTCTCCTGCGCCGTCCCTCCACTCTCACAAACATGATGTCCCTCTCCAAGGACCAGTCCCTCCTTGCAACATGTCCAAAGTATGTCAGAAGAAGCTTCAGAATCCTTGACTCAAAGGAGCAGTCAGGCTTAACCTTCTCCAGGACAAACCTGTTTGTTCTCCTAGTAGTCTACAGTATATTCAACACTCTTCTCCAACACCACAGCTCAAAGGCATCAATTCTCTTTCTATCATCCCTAGTCACTATCCAACTTTCTGATGCATAGTACATAATTGTGAAGACTGTAGACCGGATCAGACGCACCTTAGTCTCCAGCCTGACGTCATTGCTTGTCAGTACTCTTTAGAGGTCCTTCACAGCTGACTTTCCCAATGCAATTCGTCTCTTGATTTCCTGGCTGCTGTTACCAAGAGTGCTGACTGTGGAGCCAAGTAAACTAAAACTGTTAACTATCTCAATCTCTTCACCATCCATACTGATGCTGTCACTTGGCCCAGTTGTGGGAATCTTTGTTTTCTTGATGTTGAGCTTCAATCCATATTGAAGACTACAGTCCTTGACCTTCAGCAGCAAGCACTTCAGGTCCTTCTCAGTTTCAGCAAGCCAGGTTGTGTCTTCTGCATAACACAGGTTGTTGATGAACGTCCCACCACATTCCTCCTCATACAGCTCAGCATCTCAGATGATCTGTTCTGCATACAGATTGAAAAGATATAGAGACAGAATACAACCCTGATGGACCCCCTTCTTGATTTTGAACCATGTAGTGTCTCCTTGCTCTGTTCTGACAACTGTCTCTTGGTCCAAGTATAGGTTTTGCATTAGCACAATTAAATGTTCTAGGATTCCCATTCTTCTGAGAGTCAGCCACAGCTTGTTGTGATCCACAGTCAAAAGCCTTTGCATAGTCAATGAAGCACAGATAGACATCCTTCTGGTATTCTTTGCTTTCTGCCAAGATCCATCTAACATTAGCTATAATACCCCTAGAATCACAATCTCTTCTAAATCCAGCCTGCACATCTGACAGTTCTCTGTTGACATATTGTTCTAAACGGTTTTTTGATAATTTTCAGCAGACTCTTGCTTGCATGTGTTATTAATGATATTGTTCGATAATTTCCACACTCTGTTAGGTTGCCTTTCTTTGGAATGGGAACAAATATCGATCTTTTCCAGTCAGTTGGCCAGCTGGCTGTCCTCCAGATTTTTTGGCACAACTTAGTGAGCACATCTGGGGCAGTGTCTGTTGAAACATGTCAATTGGTATGCGGTCAACTCCTGGAGCCTTGTTTTTTGCTAATTCCTTCAGAGCAATTTGAACCTCCTCCTTCATCACCATAGGTTCTTGCTCATATGTTATTTCATGAAATTCTTCTGTGTCAGCCAATTCCTTCTGAAATGGTGACTCTGTGTATTCCTTCCATCTTCTCTTGATACTCCCTGGATCATTTAACACTCTACCCAAAGTATCCGTAAGTACTGCCACCTGTGGCTTGAATTTATTTTTCAGCTCCTTCAGCTTAAGAAATGCTGAGTAGGTTCAGCCCTTTTGATTTTCTAACTCCAGCTCTCTGCACATTTCATTATAGAATCTTGCTTTGTCATCCCGGGCTGCCTTTTGAAATTTTCTGTTCAGTTCTTTGATTCCTTGGTTTCTCCCTTTAGCTTTGGCTTCTCGGTACTGTAATGCAATACTCAGAGTCTCATATGACATCCATCTTGGTCTTTTCTTCTTTTTCAGCCTTGTAATGATCTTTTGCATTCCTCATGGACGATTTTCTTGATGTCCTACCAGAGCTCATTTGGTCTATGCTCATTGGTGCTCAAGGCCTCACATCTGTTCCTGATATGGTTTTGAAATTTGAGTGGAACAGACTTAAGGTGAACTTTTGGTTCCCACGGACTTGATTTAATTTTCCTCAACTTCAGCTTGAACTTGCATATGAGTAGTTTGTGGTCTGTTCCACAATCATCTCATGAAATATTATATAAAATGGGTGATCCTGGAGGACATTATGTTGAGTGAAATATCTCAGTCACAAAAGGACAAATACTGCATAATGCCACTGTTGTAAAATGGGGCTGACATCAGAGTTGGGGGGGAGACTGAGAAAGATGGACTAAATTATGTATACTGCTTTGAAACAGATGAGAGTGAGAACTGTTTAAAAGGGGTATATGATTAGGTATTATTGTCATGACAGGAGTCCAGAATGAAGGGTACATAGTGGAGTGGACTTGGGGAGAGGGATTGTAAAACAATGGAAGAATTTTTCTTTTACTTTTCAAAGAGACGAGTGAACTGGTGGAGGTTGGGCAGGGAGAAAAGTGCAAAAATGAATGAATGGAAATCCAAAGTCTATATAAATTCCATTAAAATTAATAAAAACAAAGAAATCAAAAGATGTGTTGTATGCTGGAAACTCTACTGTCAAAGATCTCTCTAGAATGAAAAATTCTATGGTACACCTGATACAATCAATGATTTGTTCAATTACTTCCTGCACATATGAAAGTTAGACAGTTAATAAAGAGGAGAGAACAAGTATTGACGTCTTTGAGTTATGGTGTTGGAATAGAATATGGATTATTCTATAAACTGAGAAAAGAACTATCAAGTCTAATTTTGAGCAAATGCATCCAGGATGTTTCTTAGAGGTAAGGATTATGAAACTTCATATGACATACATTGAGCACATTGTCAGGCAAGCCAAGCTTTGGAAATATACGTTATGCTGAGAAAAAGAGAAGATAAGCGAAAGAAGAAGGCCCTCAACAAATGTACTGACACAGTGACAGTAACTATGGGCTCGAACATATCAGAGACAGTGAGGTTTGAGCCAGATATGACACTGTTCAGACCTGTTTATAGAGTCACTGTGAGTTGTAATTGACTCCATGGCACCTAACAAAAACAACCACCCTCCCAATATCAGCAGGTTGGGTTTCTGATGTTCTCTCTCTACCAACATGGCAGGCGGCAAGGAGCCACATTGCTGACTTATCTTTTGGATAGCTATTCCTTTAAATTACCCATGGGACTTGACAATCACAAACTGAAGGAGATTTTATATTGATGTTTTATCTCTTTCTTAATTTCTATTTATGTATATATGCATGCCTCATTTTGAATCCCAGTTAAAAATCAGTGTCCAGTAAGAAAGGGCAGGGTGGGGGCATTAAAATCTGACTTTACTAACTCTGCAAGGTATAACTGCCCCCATCTTAAGCATCCACAACACAAAGCTAATTTACATAAGGTTTGACGTGTCCCAAACACTTTTTGTGACTCCTTTTACTAATTGAAACAACAGTCCTAATGTTCTATGCGGTCCTAAAACCATTAAAATAACAATAGAGATGTCACAGAATGACACTCAAGATTTTGGAGTTTATTAGGGAAATTAACAGGTTGCCAACTCAAGTTGATAATAGAACACAATGTCTCAGTAAGGGCAGCTTCTGAAGTGTGTTTGCAGAACCTTTAGTCTTGCAACTTTAGGCCAGTGGTGCAAAGCTCTTTAGTTCTGTCAGTTATGGTGTCTTCCAATCCTGGCAGTAAAGGCTGGAGCCTTGGTTATGTGTGACAACAGTCTCAGTTGAGCTCTGTCTCTTTTCAGGTCTCTAGTTCTCTGCTACAGCTGGTACTATGTTCACTATCTCTTTAATAAAATTTTATTTTAATTGTGATTTTAATGAACATTTACAGAGAATTTAGATTTTCATTCATTCATTGTTGCATATTTTACCCCTTTGTCCTCACTTCTCTGTCTCATAGTTCACTTTTTAAAAAATATTCATTATTTGTTGTACAATTACCTACCCTCCCCCACCCAGTCCTCTTTGCAATGATATATCTTCTATTCTGGTCTGTTGCTGTATGTATAATGACTAATCATATATTCATTTTAGATAGTTCTTTCTTTTACCTGTTCCAATGAAATGGTCATTATCTACCCACTTTTATTCTATTCTCCTCCCACTGTCCAAGTTAGACCTGCTTTATAATGGTGGTGCAATGCAGTATTTATCCTTTTGTGACTGAGATATTTTACTTAGCACGATGTGCTCCAGGATCCCCCATGCTGTGTAATGTTTTACAAGTTCATTGTTTTTCAGTTCTGCATAGTATTCCATTGTGTGAAAAGACCATAGTTTTTCTTTCCATTCATTTGTTGATAGTCACTTGTGTTGCTTCCATCTCTTTGCTATTGTAAATTATGCAGCAATAAATATAAGTGTGCATATATCTGTTTGGATAGCAGTTATGGTTTATTTAGGGTATATTCCCAGGAGTAGAATTGCTTGGTACAGGTACAGTGACACATAAATTAACAGAATAGAATTGAGAACTGAGAAATCAGCTTGTCTACCTATGGTCAACTGACTTTTGACAAGAATACAGTCAGTTAAGTGGTAAAACGACAGCCATTCTAACAAATGGTGTTGGCAAAATTGGAAAACCATCTGTAGAAAACTCAGGCAAGAGCCACACTTCATACCATATACAAAAACCAACTCAAGGTGGATCAAGGACCTAGGAGTAAAACCAAAAACTATAAACTGCATTAGAGAAAAGCTTAGAAGAACTCTAGAAGCGCTAATTCACAGTATGAACAGTCTTTCAAGTGTAATAAAAAACCTACAACCAGGAGAAAACAAAATAGATGAATGGGACTGTCTAAGAATTAAATCCCTATGCACATAAAAAAAAAACTCCAACAGGGTAAAAAGGAAAGTCACACTTTGGGAAAAAATATTTGGTAATGACATATCAGATAAGAGACTCATCTGAAATTATAGAGTACTCCAGCACTTCAATGAGAAAAAGGTAAACAACCCAATAGCAAAATGGACACAGGATATGAATAGATAACTTCACCAAGAAAGACATTCAGATGGCAAACAAACACATGAAGAAATGTTAAAAATTCCTAGCTATCCAAAAGATGCAAATCAAAACAACTATGAGATATCATCTCACTCCAGTAACAATAGCAATAGTTCAACAGAGCAGCAAAAAGTAAATGCGGGTGAAGTTGTGGAGAGATTCTAACCCTTATTCACTGTTGCTGAGAGTGTAATATGGTGCAGCCACTATGAAAGGTGGTTTGACACTTTCTCAAATAGTTGGAAATAGTGGCATCAGGAATGGAGGAAAACTTATCAATAATCTGCGTTATGCAGATGACACAACTTTGCTTGCTTGAAAACTGAGGAAGACCTGAAGTGCTTACCGCAGAAGGTCAAGGACTATAGTCTTCAATATGGATTGAAGCTCAACATCAAAAGACAGAGATTCTCACCACAGGGCCAACTGGCAGAACCATGATACCAATTGGCAGAACCATGATGGATGGAGAAGAGATTGAGGTTGTTAACAGTGACAGCTTGGTCGGCTCCACAATCAGCATGTTTGGCACCAGCAGTCAGAAATCAAAAGACGAATTGCATTAGGTAAATCTGTTGTCCTTTCCAAAGTACTGAAAAGCAATGCTATCAGTCTAGAGACCAAGGTGCTTCTGATCCAGGCCATGATCTCTGTCATTACTTGTTACGCATCAGAGAGCTGGATAATGACTAAGGATGATAGAAAAAGAATTGATTCTTTTGGGTGTGGTGCTGAAGGAGAGTCTTGAACATACCATGGACTGCCAAGAAAACAATAGGTCTAAGAAAAAGTGAAACCAAGTTTCTCCTTGGAGACTATGACTTTGAAGCTCCATCTTATGTACTTTGGGCATGTGTCCAGGAGAGACTGATTCTTGGAGAAGAACATCATGCTCAGAAGGGTGCTGTCACAGCATAAGAGAGGAAGACACTGGATGAGAGGATTGATACAGTGACTAGGGCAATTGGGGTGGCTGTGTTGAAGTCAGTGAGATTGACTCAGGATGGGGCAGGCTTCAGAGCTATTATACACAGGGTAGCTATGAGTTGCAGGCAACTCGATGGTGCATAACAACAACAACACGGGTGTCCTTGGAATTTTAGCTCAAACTCACTCCTTGCTGGAGCCAAGAGAGAATTGCCAGGATAACAGAAAACAATTGGCCCGGCCAAATGGTGAGTGTGAGACTTCCCAGGCCACTACAAGATTTTGGGGTGAAATTGCCACAAGCAAAGATTTATAATTAAGGCCCAACCCTTTGATAGGCAGTGTGCCAGGAGGATCCACAACAACAACAACTTCTCAACAACCCACCAGAACTCAAACTCCCGCTCAAGGAAAATTAATTAGTTGACATGCTGCAAGACTCTCCAGGATCCAAGATGGAAGAAGGAGATGCTCAAGGGTCAAGTCTGGGTCTTCTTCCAGTGAGAAACCTCAGGCTCTATAACCCTGAGACCAAAATAATATTTTGGATGATTCTTGGGTATAAAGAAATACAAAGAATGTTGCTGTTGTTGTTATGTGCTGTCTAGTCTCCAGTGACATATAGTGACCTATGCTCAATAGCTCTGAACCCTGTCCTATCCTCAGCCAGTCTCACTGTGTTTCAACACACCTACCTCCATTACCTCAGTTATTGTGTCAGTCCATCTCATCTGGGGTCTTCCAGGTTGCCTGAGTTGTTCCTTCACCCAAGCATGATGTTCTTCCCTAATGACTGGGATCTCTTGGTAACATGTCCTAAGTATGTGAGACAGAGTTTCAAAATCTTACTTCCAAGGATCAAGTTGATTTCACCTTCTCCAGGACAGACCTGTTTGTTCTTTTGGCAGTCTATGATATGTTCAATACTCTTCTCCAGCACCACAACACAAAGGCATTGATTCTTCTTCTGCCATCTTTAGTCATTATCCAGATCTTTGATAAATAGAAAGTAATTGTGAAGAAAATGGCCTCCACTGGATCAGTAAGTCTAACTTTTTTTTTACTTTTGTTCCACATTTTTCTCTACTCTGTCCAAGATCATCTACCATGATCCCTTGGACAGTCACCCATAAAGAATGTATATGAATTAAATAAAAAAAACTGCTGACCACTATCCAAAGGATCACAGCAGATGATCCTGAAAAAAGTAGAGAAAAATGTGGAACAAAAGTAAAACACGGGCCCTCCCCAGACCCGTAGAGGAAGTGGAGGGACCCGGCAAACCCGTGTGAGGTGTCAACCCCAAGTTGGAGCACCATGTCGAAGGTTTCCTTAAGATCACGCTAACGTCGGACCCGAGGCTGCAGTACAAAGTACTGAGTGTTCCTGAAAGTACACCTTTCACAGCAGTCTTAAAGTTTGCAGCAGAAGAATTTAAAGTTTCTGCAGCAACAAGTGCAATTATTACCAATGATGGAATAGGAATAAATCCTGCACAGACTGCTGGAAATGTTTTTCTAAAGCATGGTTCAGAACTGCGAATTATTCCTAGAGATCGAGTTGGAAGTTCTTAATAAGTGCTACGTCAAGCATAGCCTTCAAAGTGAATTTGTTCTATTTTGGTTTTTGTAAATGAAATCAGGCTCTATAAAATGCTATGAAAATGCCAGTAGGCAATGAGAGTTGACTCTTCTAACCTTTCTTTTTATTCACACTCTCGAAGTGAAGAGAGAGAACTTATGAGACTCCCATCACCACAGACAGACATATAATCTCACAACGTGAGCAGACAGTTTATTTGCGGGATATGGATTCTCAAACTGTGTTTTTGTAACTAGAGAATACAGATAATTATGAAAACATTTTGAAAATTAAAATTTTAATTATTTGTAAAAAAAAAAACAACCAAAAAACCACAAAAAAGTTAGACTTGTGGAACTCCAAAACTCTAGCCAAGTGTAAAAGAAAGTAAAAGAATACATCATCAGGGATGACAGGATTGTGGCATCCCTGTGGTTGTAGATACCTTCATCTGGGGTCCTTGCCTCCGTGGCTGTGAAGCTATCCCAGGAGACAAGCAGGACAAGAGACTTTAGTGTGCAGAAGTTTGCACACAGGGAAGAACTTTCTTGGCTCTCCACAACACTGGGCTGATCCCCCCTCACACCAGAGACAAAGCAGCACACCAAACTACAGGAGAAAAGGTGAGAGGGTGCTAGGAGTGAGCACTCCTCATTATCTGTGGGGAAAAAGGACTGAGGCAACCCAAGGTTGTAGGTACCTCCATCAGGGGGTCCTTTCTTCTGCAGCTGTGTAGCCATCCCAGGGGCCAAACAGAACAAGATATTTTAGTACACAGAACTTCAGGCAGAGGGAAGGGATTTTTTTAGCTCTCTGAAAGAGAGAAGGAGGGCTGACTTGAGACCCCCTGCACTCAAGGTGCTTGAGTTAGCAGCCCTGATCTCTAATCACCTGCTACTCTAGAGACAAAAGAAGACATTAAGCTACAGGAGAAAAGGCACATAAAAAATGGCTTAAGTAGAGCACCTGGTCTCACACAACTCAGCCACTTTCTTTTTATGAAGGAGGCCTGTAGATTTGATGTCAGGGGATTACTTCAAGGTGAGAGTCCTACAGGGCTGCAGTGCAGAACAGAGAGAACCTCAAGGACTTCAAGAAAGACAAATCTTCCCCAAAAGGACTTACAACAGAGTGAGCACCTAACCACATTTTAACTTGGTACTAACTAGTAACTTTATAAAGACAAGAACCACCTACAATTCTCATGGAAACAGTAGAAACTACCTAACACTTAGCAAGAAAAAATGTCAAGAAAGCAACAGGCAGCTTCAAACACCATGAAAAAAATTTAAGACTTCTCAAAACAAAACAAAAATCAGAGAATGTCAGACACATCAGGAATACCCCAGAGTCGAGAAGGCAAACGATATATGTTGAATAGAGACCTTCAAAAAGCTATGAATAAAAGTATAAATGATGGAAGAAACAATGGAAAAAACAAATAACCTAGAGGGAAAAAACAGAAAAAAATATTGATGAGCAGCTACAGGAGAAGGTGCAAATGATGGAAGAAGCAATAGAAAACAACAAGAAAGCAAATGCTCCAGAAACAGAGCCAGAAGAACTATATTGATGAGGAGGAATTTGCACAAATATATAAGAAAATGCAAAAAATGGAAGAAGAAATTGTAACTATAGATAAAAAGATATGAAAATTTAAAAAATTATCACACGATAGAGAGGTTACTGTCAACACAGTACTAGAAATAACAGAAAGTCATGAAAATGCAATTCAGAACATACAGACTGAAATGGCAGAAGTGTCTAATACATTGGAAGGACAAAAAAGGAGAACAGAAAAGACAGAGCAGAGAGTTAATGAGCTGGAAGAAAAAAAAACCTCAGTGGAAACACACTAGACAAAAAATAAGAGATAAGACATAAAGAAAATGAAGAAAATATTAGAATTTATTTGGGGTGACATCAAAAGGAATAACATAAGTACGAATAGAATTCTAGAATATGAAAGAGATAGGGAAATCACTGAGAAAATTGTGGAAGAGGTACTGGAAGAAAACTTCTCAGGTATTATGAAGAATGAGGAAATCTAAATTCAGGAAACTCAGTGAACACCAAATAGACTAGACTCAAAAAGGAAAACAACAACACATAGCATAGTGAAATTCTCCAAAATAAAAGATAAGGATAAAATACTAAAAGCAGCATGAGAAAAACAAAATGTCACCTAAAATAGGAAAAGTCATCAGATTAAGTTCTGATTTTTCAGCAGAAACAATGTGAGCAAGAAGACAATGGGAAGGTATGTACAGAAAGTTGAAAGAAAACAACTGCCAACCCAGGATCCTTTACCCAGCAAAGTTCTCCATCAAATATGAAGGAGAAATTGCATCCTTTGCAGAAAATAAAGAACTTAGGGAATTTGTGAAAACAAAACCAAACCTACAAGAATTTTTAAAGGAAGTCCAACATACAGACACAGCACAGCAAAATGGAAGGACCATAGTAACAAGAAACAACAACAAAAGATACACAACTAAATGACAATGATAAAACCTAGCCTGTCAATAATCACACTTAACGTGAATGGACTTAATGCACCAATTAAGAGAAAAAGAGTAGCAGAATGGATAAAAAAAACAAGGCCCATCAATATGTTACCTACAAGAAACACACTTAATAAATGAAGTGAAAGATAAGATTCAAAATCAAAGGCTGGAAAAAATATATGAAGCAAATGATAAAAAAAGTAGGAGTGGGCTGACCTGGCCTGGCCTGGCTCAGGGGAGGTGGTGGGTGAACAAGATGACAGAGGCTGGGCCCCAGGCACTGCTGCCCCTGGGCATGCCAAGCGGGCACGAAAAGAGCCTAGGACTTCTCACTAACAAGTTCATTGTCACTTCTGCAAGAGGTGAAGGATGGTGTGCTTGACTTCAAGCTGGTAGCTGACACCCTAGCTGTGCTTCAGCAGGGGGAGATTTATGACATTACTAATGTACTGGAAGGCGTCAGGCAGATTGAGAAGAAATCCAAGAACAGCATCCAATGGAAGAGCGTGGGACCTGGCTGCAATAAGCGGGAGATTGCAGATAAGCTGATTGAACTCAAGGCAGAGATCAAGTTGCTACAGCAACAGGAATAAGAACTGGACCAGCAGCACAAGGTGTGGGTGCAGCAGAGTATCCAAATGTCACAGAGGATATGCAGAAAAGCTGCTTAGCATACATGACTTGTGAGGACATCTGCCGATGATTTGCTGGAAATACCCTTCTGACCATCCAGGCCCCATCAGGCACCACTCTGGCGGTGCCCATCCCAGAGGGCCTTAATGGGCAGAAGAAGTATCAGATTCATCTGAAAATTCTGAGTGGTCCCATTGATGTGCTGCTGGTGAACAGGGAGGGCTGGTGCTCACCACCTGTGTCTGTGCCTATTCCACTACTGAAGCTCTGCTCCAGGGCACACTGTGGTCTCTCTCCCACCATCTCTGCCTACATCTGCCCAGTCTCAGGAAGCCTCACAGCCAAGCAGTCCCCAGCCATCCACCCCTTCACTCATCTCCAGCAGCAGCAAGGCCCAGGGGACGGCTGGCCCAGCAGCAAAAAGCACAGTGAGTTTCAGCCCCAGAACGGACAGCAAGGACAGTGGTGAGATCAGCTCACTCCCTCTGGGCATGACTGCAGTGGACAGTTGGCCCCTGCAGTCTTCTGCCCTGCTGGATAGCATCGGCAGCAACCCAATTGATATATTTCAGTTAACAGATGCTGCCCTGGACGTGCTCACCAAGTTGTGCCAAGAAATCTGGAGAACGACCACTTGGCCAACTGACTG
>NW_006399963.1:4054680-4061248 GCF_000299155.1 Elephantulus edwardii | reverse complement strand
CCCAAAATCTCTGTAAATGTTTATGAAAATTAATAAAATATAATTAAAAAAAAAGAGGAGTTAACATTGGTCAGTATCTATGCACCAAGTGATAGACCTGCTTAATACATAAAACAACGATTTAAAGAACTGAAGAAATAAATAGACAACACCACAATAGTGATAGGAGACTTTAATACACTACTCTTGCCAAAAGATAGGTCAACTGAAAATAAACTTAACACCAAATGCTCCACTAGAGAAGGAGGGACAATCTCTTCCTGTGCCAGTCAGATCCAACTCAACAGTACAAAACAAGGGGTGGGGGGAAGAAACTTTAAAAAGATGCAGAAAAATTAAACTACAGTCAGCCAACTTGATCTGTGGATGTATTTAGAGCAAAGCACCCAACTAAAACTCATTTAACTTTCTTCTCAAGTGCATACTGGTCTGCCCATTTGGTGTACAGAGGTAACCTGTTGTTGCTGTAATGCTAAACAGTGTGACACTGATGTGTCAAATGTATTAATGGTTACCCATAGTAGACAGTGTTTGGTGGAGATTCCCTATTAAAACAAGTTTGGAAGGAGGAGTGACATCCACTTCCAAAATAGCTTGTCTCTGGAAACTCTATGAACTTGGAGAAATGATAAAACTTATACAAGTGCTCAGGTCTTTCATTCATAAGGTTGCTATGAGTAATCTATGATTCGACAGCACTTAACAGCAACAACTCAAGTTCATATGGCACACTTTCAAGAACTGATCACATATTAGGGCACAAAGCAAGCCTCAACGTATTAAAAAACTCATTGAAATAATACAAAGTATCTTCTCAGACCACAATGCCATAAAACTAGACATTAACCACAAGAAGATAGAGCTAATAAAGCCATCAATGTCAAAGCTAAATAACATGCTGCTTGAACAAGATTGGGTTATAGAAGAAATAAAAAAGGAAATAAAAAAAAGTTCCTTGAAACAAATGATAATGAAAATACAATATACCAAAACCTCTGGGATGCAGCTAAGGCAGTCCTCAGGGGGGCAATTCATAGCAATAGGCAAATACACAAAATACGAAGAAAAAAGAAAAATTATCTAACTCAGCACCTTCATCAAACAGAAAAAGAACAACAGTCTAAGCCAACAGCTTCTAGAAGGAAGGAAATTATAAAAATAAGAGTTGAAATCAATGAGCTAGAAATCAGAAAAACAATTGAAACCATCAATAAGACCAGGAGCTGGTTTTTTGAAAGTGTCAATAGAATTGACAAACCACTGGCAAACTTAACAAAAGAAAAAAAGGAGAAGACACAAATAAGTAAATTAATGAATGATAGAAGTGACATCACAACAGAACCAGAGGAAATTAAATCTATAGTATCATAATATTATAAAAAATATACTCAGATAAATTTGAAAACTTAGAGAAAATGGACAAATTCCTTGAAACTCAGGCCCTACCCAGATTGACACGGTCAGATATAGAACACTTGAACAGAGCCATCACAAAAGAAGAAATTGAGCTGGTCATAAAAAGAATCCCCCACAGAAAAAGGTCCTGAACCAGATGGTTTCAGAGCTGAATTCTACCAAACATTCAGAGAAGACTTATCACCAATTCTATGCAAGCTATTTCAAAATATAGAACAAGGAGGGACACTCCCAGAGACATTCTATGAAACAAGCATAACTCTAATACCCAAAACAGGCAAAAATATTACAAAAAACACAACAAAAAAATCCTACAAACCAATATATCTCAGGAACATAAATGCAAAAATGCTTAACAAAATCCTTGCCAATAGAATCAAAAAGCACATCAAAAAAATAATCCATCATGGCCAAGTGGCACTCATAAGAGGTATGCAAAGATGGTTCACCATAAGGAAAAAATATCAACATAATTCACCACATTAACAAAACAAATAACAAGAACCATATGATCCTAGCAATTGATGCAAAAAATGCATTTGATAAAATCTAACACCCCTTCCTTGATTGATACTCAGAAAATTGGAATAGAAAGTAATTTCCTCAATATAGTCAAATGTATATATGTAAAACCAAGAGCCAGTATCATCCTCAACTGAGAAAGACTAAAAACACTTTCTCTGTGAACAGGCCCTAGACAAGGATATCCACTGTCACCACTGACATTTAATATTGTATTGGAAGTGCTTGCTAGGGCAATATGACAAGAGAGGGAAACAAAAAGCATCCCGACTGGCAAAGAGATGATTAAATTGTCGCTCTATGCAAAGGATCAATTCTCCTTATATCATCCTTAGTCATTGTCAAGCTTTCTGATGTATATAAAATAATTGTAAATATCAGGTGCCCCTTAGTCTCCAGACTGACTTGTTGCTCTTTGGTACGTTAGAGAGGTCTCTGACAGCAGACTTTCTCAATGCTATTCATCTTTTAATTTCCTGGCTGCTTGTATCAAGAGTGTTGATTGTGGAGCCAAGCAAACTAAAGCTGTTAAGAATCTCAATCTCTTCACTGTCTATCAGTATGCTGCCAATCGTCCAGTGGTGAGAATCTTTGTTTTCTTGATGTGGAGCTTCAATCCATATTGAAGGCTGTAGTCCTTGACCTTCTGCAGAAAGTGCTTCAGGACTTCCTCAGTTTCAGCAAGCAGCGAGAATTGGTGTCTTTGGGTTGAGATGCTGGAGAAGAGTATTGACTATACCTTGGATTACTAGGAGAACAAACAGGTTCATCCTAGAGAGGATGAGACCAGGCTGCTCCTTGGGGGCAAGGATTCTGAAGCTTTGTCTGACATACTTTGCACATGTTGCAAAGAGGCACCAGTTTGTGGAGAGGGATGTCACTCTTGGGAGGATGGAGGGACAGCACAAAAGAGGAAAATGCTGGATGATATGGATTGATTCAGTGACTGGGGTAATGGGCTTAGGGGTGTCAGAGACATTAAGATTGGCACAGAATAGCATTTAGGGTTGTTGTGCATAGGGTTACTATGATTTGCAGATGACTCAACAGGACATAACAACAAAATGAAGATAATATGATAGTGTGCACAGAAAACCTCAAGGATCAACAAAAAAAAGAGATAGATCAGTTTAACAGAGTGAAAGGATACAAGATCAACATCCAAAAGTCAGTAGGACTCCTCTATAGTAACAAAGAGAACTCAAAGCAGGAAATCAAGAAAGAAATACCATTTACAATAGTCAACCACAAATTGAGATTCTTAGGAGTGAACCTAACTAAAGATATAAAAGACCGATACAAAGAAAATTACAGAACATTTCTGCAAGACACAATAAAAGACCTAAAGAAATGTAAAAATGTCCCCTATTCATGAAAAGAAAAGCTCAATATTGTGAAAATGACAATCATATGAAAAGCAATCTACATGTTCAACACAATCCAAATAAAGATACGAAATTTATTTTTCAAGAAGATCAAAAGGGAAATTGTCAAGTTTATTTGGAGAGAAAAGAGACCCCGAATAAGCAAAGTACTTCTGAAAAACAAAAATGAAGTGGAAGGCATAGCACTCCATGACCATAAAACCTACACAGCAATCGTAATCAAAACAGCATGGTATTGGTACAACGACAGGCACATAGAACAGTGGAACAGAATTGAGAATCCAGATATGGACCCATCCATCTATCTATCATCAACTGATATTCAACAATGAAATGAAATTTATCAAATGAGGAAACAATAAACTCTTCAACAAATGGTGCTGACAAAACTGGACAGCCACCTGTAGTAAGCTGTAACAAGATCCACATCTCACACCGTACACAAAAATCAACTCAAGGTGGATCAGAGACCTGAGAATAAAGTCCAAAACCATAAAGTTCATAAAAGACAAAGTGGGACCAAGCTTAAAAGGCCTAGTCTATGGTATAAAGGGATAGAGAAATACAACCAGAAATACACAATCTAAACAAGATAAAAATTGATTAATGGGATGAAAAGCCAACTTTTCTGTAAACTTTTGTTAAAATAACAATTAAAATAAAAATTATTCTAAAAAGTTGATGAATGGGACCTTCTAAAGATTACATTTCTGTGCTCATCAAAAACTATTCATAAGAGGGTGAAAAGAAAACCTACTGACTGGGGACAAACATTTGGCAATTCCATCTCAGACAAGAGTTTTATAATGAATGTTTACAGAATCCTACAGGACCTCCATAAGAAAAAGCTGAAATCCGATTACAAAAAAGGGCAAAAGACATGGAAATACTTCTCACAGATGAGGACATTCAGATAGCCAACAGACACATGAAGAAATGCTCCAAATCACTGGCAATAAGAGAGATGAAAACAGTCCCTCCCAAGTCAGGTAGTAATTTACAAAATCATTGCACCTGCATGCCGCATAATACTCCATTGTTTGAATGTGTCTTAATTTCTCAATTCATTCCATTGTGGTTTGGAATTTGGGATGTTCCCCTGTTCTTGCTATGGTGAATAATGCTGCTATGAACATTGGTATACAAGTCTCTGTGTCTCAGTTCTCATTTCCTTGGGGTATACTCCAAGCATTGGAATAGCTGGGTCATACAGAATTTCTATGTCCAGCTTTTTTGAGGAAACACCAAACTGCTGTCTAGAGTGGTAGTACCATTTTACAATCCCACTAACAATGTAAAAGAGTTCCTATCTCACCACATCCTCTTCAACATTTATTACTTGATGCCCTGTTAAACTTTGCCACTGTACTGGGGTAAGATAATATCTCAGTGTGGTTTTGATTTTCATCTCTACTGCCAACCCCAGAGTCTTCAAAACTGACAATCAAAACCCCACTCAGCACTCACTGCAGTATGACCTTGATACTCCTGAGCATGTAAACTCATCTGTAAAGTATGGTGGGAACTCTCTGGGAATTCTCCTGAAGACTCAACAACATCATATTAACACTGATCTTCTTGCTATATCCTTTCCCACCACAGAGGTAAAAATGATCAAGTCCTCACTTTTCTCCCTAATCTGTTTTCCCACCATGTGAGTACTATAACATTACCATTTCCAGATGAGAAAACAGGGGTCCATAGAGACACACTAATGGGTCTGGATCTCAAAGAGGGTCAGAGAAGAGGCCAGGTCTTCTCTTGAGGAGGCCCTGCATCAGTTACACTCACTCCACTCCATAACACCGACCAAGTATGATGATGATGATGATAATGATGATGATGATGATGATGATGTGTGTGTGTGTGTGTGTGTGTGTGTGTGTGTGTGTGTGTTGAGAGTTGGCAGTAGTGATTGTACCAGCTGAGTTCTCAGGGCCGCATCAAGGTAGAGGCATGGAGAGGGTCACATGATAAGGGAAGAATGTCTTCAACGGACTTCATCCTTGACCTAGCAGTAGAAGGCCTTCCTGTTTGCCATCATGAAGAAGTAATTCTAGAGGGAGTTCAAAAGGAGACAAGGGAACTTTCATGAAGGGGCTGACTACCAGTTAGAAGAGAAAAGAACTCTCCAAGTTAGAGGAAGGGACCCTTTTCCTAAGGTAATTCCCTCATGGGGCTTCAGTGCCCGAATGCCTCCACTGACTATGACTTTCTGTGACTCCTAGAAGAACCATGTCTGCAAGTGCCAGTCATGCTGGGGATAAGTTATAATTTCCAACAAAAGTCTGAAAGACACAGGGTCAGGGGAGATTTGAGAGCAGGATATGAGTAGGGACACAGAATTTTAGTGTTGTCAAAAGCTGGTCTTTCAAGATGACTAGAGGGAATTCAGGGTTTGTATAGCTGTTAGAGACTGAAATGAAGGCAGCTATAAAACTCTAGGATTTTCTTTGGTGAAATTTGCATGTTGACTGTGACTGTGAGAATGAGAAGTGTAGAGAAGAAGTCTTCTGTATGAATCTCAGAGTATATGTAATATATTAATTTGAGAGTATATGTAGATCACCACCCCAATGTTACAGAGTGTCTTCAAGAGCACAATTCCTTTCCTGTGTTCCTCACAGACCTGTTGATGCTGTAGGATTTTCTAAATGTGAATGAGCCCAGGGACCAATCTGGGGCAGTGACAAAGATCTGAGACTTGGGAGAAACTAGGTCCCCTTACTGATCCCTAAGGGTTTCAGCACAAGGCACGCCCCATCATCTCTGTCACTGTGAGCTATGGTGCCAGGTCCATTTCACCTACAAGTCCATGAAGGTTTAGCACAGCTACGTGTCTCAGTGCCCAGGCAGGAGAGAAATCTGAATACAAACTGCCTAAGATTTTGACTGAGTTGCATAAAATATCACTTTAAGAATTGACTTTGAACCTAGGTGCCCATCAAGAAACGAATGGATAGAGAAGCTGTGGTATATTCATACAATGGAACATTATGCTGTATTGAAAAACAAGGAACTCATGAAATATTATTCAAAATTGGTGACTCTGGAGGACATTATACTGAGTGAAGTATCTCAGTCACAAAAGGACAAATTCTGCATGGTGCCACTCTTGTAAAACAGGACTGACCTTGGGGTTGGGGAGAGACTGAGAAAGATGGTTTCAACAATGTATACTGCATTGAAACAGATGAGGGAGAAAACTGTTTAAAAGGGATATGTGATTAGGTATTTTTGTCATG
>NW_006399963.1:4053483-4054580 GCF_000299155.1 Elephantulus edwardii | reverse complement strand
ACGGCACATAACAACAACAACAACAACAACAACAACAATCCTTCTACCTCCTTTGAGCCAATCAAAATGGACTCCACAGGTGATAGGGACTTCACTAAAGAGTTCTCAGAAATCTTGGAGCTCACGACAGAGTGCATGAGCTCAGGGCTGCTAGAGGAGCTGATGTCATCAGAAGAAGGTGTCTGTGACCTCTTTGATGTGCCTGTTTTCAACCTCTACGTGGCAAGACTTGGCACTATATGGCTGGGACACAGACTATCTGATTTGGGGGACCTCACCCCACCTCAATTCTACACAGCCACAGGTTCCTGGTGTCCCCAGCCTTCCCACACTTACAGAATTCTGACTGGAGTCCCAGCCATGCCTCCTGTACCTCCACTTGCCTATTCTAAAGGCAGTAGGACAGGGAGCTCAGTCCCACCTTCTGGAATCAAACGTTTGATTTTCCTTTCCTGGAGCTCACTCTCACCTTGTGCCCTCCTCACCCTCTGCTGTCAACTAGTGGCACAGAATCCAAGACCCACCCACCACCACAGCCCCACGTCCCTGGTCCCTGTTGCCAGTCCACACCTCCAAGGAGGGAAGGGCAGGTGGCCCTGGGGTACTTTGCTGCTCCCTGCTCCTGACCATCCAGCTCCTCTGGATCTCTGGGGTGCCCCTCACCAACCCTGAGAACCTGTAGGTGATGACAGGTGCTATTCAGAAGGAATAGAGGTCTAGGTAGTAATATAGGTGGGCCATCTTGTTCATTTCCCCTCAAGTTAGAGCTATTTGCAGAGATTTAGAAAGATTTATGGTAATGAATGGATTCCTATATAAAGATTATTTTTATACTTTTTTCAGCAAAAGTAAATTGTAATATTTTGTGTAGTGTCCAAGTTAATAAAGACCATGCCTAAGGATGAAAAAAAAGTAGTAGTGGCAATACTAAACTCTAATAAACTAGGATTCAGAATAAAAATAACCATTAAAGATAAGAAAGGGTACTATATAGTGATTAAAAGCATGACAGATAAAGAGGAGATAACATTGTACCAGTACCATGCTGTCTTTACCACTACGGCAGTGTAGTAGGATTTGAAATCAGGGAGTGAGAT
>NW_006399963.1:4046470-4047669 GCF_000299155.1 Elephantulus edwardii | reverse complement strand
TTAAATAAAAAATTAAAAAAATAATTGACTTTGAGGAGAGTAATGTGATCCTCTATGAGAAGAAATGTGGCATCGGGATTGGAGGTAGACTCAACAATCTGCATTATGCAGAAGACGCACCCCTGCTTGCTGAAACTGAGAAGGACCTGAAGCGCTTGCTGCAGAAGGTCAAGGATTGCAACCTTCAATATGGATTGAAGCTCAACATTAGTAAAACAAAGATTCTCACCACTAGGATGATTGGCAGGATCATGATAGATGGTGAAGAGATTGAGATTATTAACAGCTTCCGTTTGCTCAGGGAGTGCGAGCGAGCAGCAAGAGCCGGGGGGAGCGAGAGAGGGACAAGCACGCAAGCACATACACACACACACAAACACACACTCACACACTCTCTCACACACGCACAGGGTGAAAAAGGCGAGCCACCAAAACCCATCTCCAGTCTCCTCCCGGGGCCCCCCAGCCCGCCACTGTGCCACTTTGCATCCCACGCCAGAGGAGCCCTGAAGGAGACTGGGTAAGGCTGTTTAATCTGTTCATGGTGCAAGGATACACTTCAAGAGAATCCTTAAGAAGTCTTTAAGAAACCTCCCCCGCATGAGGAAGGTACGGTGCTGGCCACTGCTGACCCAAAGATGATGAAGAATATATTCCTGCCCACAAGGAGCTAGCAATCCACTTTGCATCCCCCTTGCTGATGACATGGTTCCTGTTTGAATCTGTTGACAAGATTCTGAAACTTTTTTGTCACTGCACTGGCATTTCAAGAAATAGTTCATATCAAGTACAACAGGCATGGGCAAAGTGAGAAACTCAGCAGAGAAGGTACACAGGAAAAGCCGTCGGGAGGAGGTTCTGGGGGGAAACGGAGAGCCTGTGGCCCTCGCGCCAAGAAGGAAAATATAATCTACACAGGAGTTCTACAGGACACGTCACCTTCCCTTGGAGACAGTACAACTAAACTTAAGAGACACTGGTCAAAAGAAAAAAAAATGTCAGCAGTTGACGTGTCTGGAATCACAGAAGCCAAGAAAGCTTCAGATACAAGCTGTCAGATCATGGGTTGGACAATGGAAGATATTTTCTGAAGGGACTTGGCAGATGGGAAGGGTTATCCTGGTGGAGGGTGGAGCTGGGAAGTAAGTGGGTCAAGGCACTGGGCTAAGGGTGGGGTCAACACTGTAACTAATGCTTAA
>NW_006399963.1:4042370-4044153 GCF_000299155.1 Elephantulus edwardii | reverse complement strand
ATACTTTGGACATGTTGCCAGGAGGGACGGGTCCTTGGAGAGGGACATAATGCTTGGGAGGGTGGAGGGATAGCGCAGGAGGGGAAGACCCTCTATGAGATGGATTGATTTGGTGACTGGGGTAATTGGGATGGGTGTGTCAGAGGAAGTGCAGTTGGCACAGGATAGAGCAGGGTTTAGGGCTGTTGTGCATAGGGTCGCTATGAGTCACAAATGACTCGACGGCACATAACAACAACAACAACAACATCCGTTTGCTTGAGTCTACAAACAACACTCTTGGTGCTAGCAGCCAGGAAATTAAAAGATTAATTGCATTAGGAAAGTCTGCTGTCAGAGACATTTCCAATATCCTGAAGAGCAACAATGTCAGTCTAGAGACTAAGGTGTGACTGATACAGGCCATGGTCCTTGCAATTACTTGCCATGCATCAGAGAGGTGGACAATGACTAGAGATGATAGAAAGTGAGTTGATGCCTTTGATCTGTGATCCTGGAAAAGAGTAATTGAATATATGATGGACTGCTAGGAGAACAAACAAGTTCATCCTGGAGGGGGTGAAGCCAGGTTGTTCCTTGGGGGCAAGGATTCTGAAGCTTTGTCTGACATACTTTGGACATGTATATTTTGGACAAGGCGAGATCAGTCCTTGGAGAGGGACATCATGCTTGGGAGGGTGGAGAGACAGTGCAGGAGAAGACCCTCGATGAGATGGATTGATTCAGTGACTGAGGTAATCGGGATAGATGTGTTGGAGACAATAAGATTGGCATGGGATAGAGCAGAGTTTAGGACTCTTGTACATAGAGTCACTATGAGCTGCAAGTGACTAAACGACAAATAACAACAACAATGTGATTCTTAAAGGTCAAGCACTGAAATTCTTCAGCAGTTCCTCCCTGCCTCAGGTTATTCATCTGTCATCAGAAGAGGTTGTACTGACCTTTAAATTTTGGAGTTCAGAGGACAATGTGCAGACAGAGGGAGAAGGTGCCAGGGCACAGCCTGTGCACATGGAGGGAAACCTCTCAGTGATCCCTACACCACACAGGTACAAGTAACTACAAATCCCAGAAGTCCGTGAGTCAAGGTCACCGTTAAATTTCGGAGTTCAGAGGGCAACATGCAGACAGAGGGAGGAGAGAGGGCCTTTGGTCCTTGGGCCAGGAAGACAACAGTATATATCAAATCTATGTTGTTGTTCTTATGTGCCATCGAGTTGCTTGCAACTCATAGTGACCCTATGCACAACAGCCCTAAACCCTGCTCTATCCTATGTCAATCGCACTGTCCCCAACACACCCATCCCCAGTCGCTGAATAAATACACCTCATAGAGGGCCTTCCTCTCCTGCGCTGTCCCTCTACCCTCCCAAGCATGATGTCTCTCTCCAAGGACCGGTCCCTCCTTATAACATGTCCAAAGTATGTTAGACAAAGCTTCAGAATCCTTGCCTCCAAGGAGCTGCCTGGTTTAACCCTCTCCAGGATGAATCTATTTGTTTTCCTAGCAGTCCATGGTACCCTCAACACTCTTCTCCAGCACCACAGCTCAAAAGCATCAATTCTCCTTCTATCCTCCCTAGTCACTGTCCAACTCTCTGATGCATAACAAGTGATTGCAAAGACCAGGGCCTGTATCGGATGCACCTTAGTCTCCAGAGACACCATTGCTCTTCAGCACTTTGGAGAGGTCCCTAACAGCAGACTTTCCCATAGCAATACGTCTTTCAATTTGCTGGCTCCTGGTGCCAAGAGAGTTGACTGTGGAGCCAAGCAAACT
>NW_006399963.1:4038132-4041807 GCF_000299155.1 Elephantulus edwardii | reverse complement strand
ATATCCCTAGTACCACGACCCCTTCTAAACCCAGCCTGGACTTCTGGCAGTTCTCTGCTGATGTGCTGTTCCAGTCGTTTTTGGATAATCTTCAGTATTGATAATCTTCAATATTGCTTGCATGTGAAATCAATGGTATTGTGTCACTCTTCTTTGAGATGGGAACAAATATAGATCTCTTCCAGTCAGTTGGTCAAGTGGTTGTTCTCCAAATTTCTTGGCACAACTTGGTGAGTACATCTAGGGCAGCATATCTAAGCTGGAATATGTCAATTGATATGCCATCTATACCTGGGGCCTTATTTTTTGCTCTTCCTTCAAAGCAGCCTGAACTTCTTCTTTCAGCATCATAGGCTCTTGCTCATATGTTGTTTCATGAAATCCTTCTGTGTCTGCCAATTCCTTTCAATACAGTTGACTCAGTATATTCTTTCCATCTTCTTTTAATACTTCCTGGATCGTTTAATATTCTGACTAAAGCATCCTTGATTATAGCAACTCAAGGTTTGAATTTGTTCAGTTCCTCGAGCTTAAGAAATGCTGAACAAGTTCAGTTCTTTTGATTTTCTGACTCAGCTCCTTGCACATTTTATTGTAATATTTTACTTTGTCATCTTGCGCTGCCTTTTGAAATCGTCTGTTCAGCTCTTTAGTATCTTGAATTCTTCCTTCTGCTTTGACTTCTCTGCACTCCAATGCAATATTCAGAGTCTCTTCTGACATCCATTTTGGTCTTTTCTTCCTCTTCTGTCTTTGCAATGACCGCTTGCACTCCTCCTGGATAATACTCTTGATATTCTCCCACATCTCATCTTGTCTTCTCTCATTCAAGGCCTCAAACCTGTTCCTGAGATGGTTCTGAAATGCAGGTGGGATAGACTTAAGCTATAGGATACATCAATTTCCCCTGGAAAACCCTTGTAGCATTGAGGATTAAGTTACTTTGTTGTCCTTAACTCAGGCAACAGGGAGGTCCTTGGCATCTTGATAGAGGTGAGAAGCCACTTCCAGAAGGGAACAATAGGCTTCCTCATTGATCTTTCAGGTATTTTGGGGAACAAAGTGCTGCCAGGTCCTTGGCCATGTAGGCCTCAGGCCAAAAAAGGAGCATACATATATAGCTGCTTCTCAAAACATTGTTGTGGACCAACGCAATCATTCATAAGCTACTGGAGCAGTGAGCATCAATGAGGTGCAGCAAGCTGTGGCAGGGAGTAGTGAGCCACAGTGGGACTCATTAGCCAGGAGAAAGCAAGACAGTGGATATTTGAGGGAGGTACTTAGGAGGGATCACAACTGATTGCTGGACCAATTGCAGGACCCCATCACCCTAAGCAGGAGGGGCTGAGACAGCTGGATCTATACTGGAGTGGCAGACACAGTTCTTGAGGGGAAAACCAGGCTTCCTGGTATTCCATTCAGGTCCCCGCCCACCCCTCCCTACATGCATCTGTGTGTCCATCTCCTCTCCCCGACCATGAGTACATCTGCGTGTGCACCCACCCTACATGCATTTGCTCGTGTGCCTGCTCAGCCTTCTCCTGGACCAGTGATATCAGATCAAGAACTGACTATCACCTGAGAAATGAAAGACTTTACCACAACAATGTCCCCAAAAAAGCAAGTACCTCACTCGCTACACAAGCCCAAAGCTAGATATCCCACCCCAAAAATTACACAGTAGCAATGGATTTGTTGAAGCCAGAAAGTCTCATGGAACTTTCTGACACAGAATTTAAAAGAACAATGATTGAATATTTTCAATGGGTGAAAAACAAACTTGAAGAATTACAGATCACTGCAAGCAAAAGATCAGGATGGGCTTTAAAAAAAAATCCAGAACAATACAGATAAAACAAACAAGGCATTACAGGCACTGGAAAAACAAAAAACTATGATCCAGAATATGAGGTTCAAAGTTTCACATGCTGTCAACATGATGAAGGGACACATGAACAGAGTTGAAGAGATGGAACACAGAGCCAGTGAAATAGAAGATAGAATTGTCATCACTGATCTGCTAGAGCAAAAGGAAGAGTCTAAAAAAGAAGGAAACAGAGGAAAATCTAAGAATAATGTGGGACACGATCAAGAAAATAACATGTGCATCCTCGAAATCCCAGAACAGGAAGTAAGTAAAGGCACTGAAAAAGTTGTGGAAGAATTACTAGAAGAAAACTTCCCAGGCATAATGAAGAATGAAAGAATATATAGTCAAGAAGCAGAGTGAACACCAGATAATATAGACCTCAAAAGAAAAACATCAAGGCATACCATAGCAAAACTTGCCAGATCCAAAGATAAGGAGAAAATTCTGAAAGCAGCGAGGGAGAAACAAAGAGTAACCTATAATGGAGAGCAAATAAGATTACATGCCGATTTTTCAGCACAAACCACACGAGTAGTAAGACAACGGAATGGCATATATTGAAAACTCAAAGATCACAATGGCCAATCAAGAATACTGTACCCCACAAAATTGTCCATCAAATATGAAGGGCAGATCAAGATATTCCCAAGAAAATAGAACCTAAGGGAATTTGTAAAAACAAGACCAGCATTGCAAGAAACACTGAGAGAAATCCTTCTTACTGAGGTGCCACAGAAAGCAGGATGGTCCAAAATAACTAGCAACAACACCAAAAAAAAACCTCAACAAAATGATAGCAATAAAACCTTGCCTATGAGTAATCACATTGAACGTGAATGGTTTAGTGAAGAAAAAAAAAGGAGGGGGGAAAATAAACCAAGCAACGGGCAACAAGAAAAAAAGCAGAAGCAGTGATATTAATCTCTGATAAAGTTCAATTGAAAAACCATCACAAAGGACAAAGAAGGTCACTACATAATGCTTAAGGGTCAATAGAACAAGAAGACATAGCAATAATAACTATCTAAGCACAATCAGATGATCATATGATATATTACTCCGGAGATGAAAAGGTGAGGAAAAATGGGGTTGCTTTCATAGTTAAAAATGTAATTTCTAGATCCATCTTGAAGTACAACATTGTGAGGGATAGGATTATATCAATATGCTTACAAGGAAGTCCAGTGAATACCACTATCATTCAGACATATGCACCAACAACCAGAGGCAAAGAAGAAATAGATGATTTCTATCAATTTTTTCAGTCAGAGATCGATCGAAGATGCAATCAAGATGCATTGAAAATAATAGGTGACTGGAACGCAAAAGTTGGGAACAGAGAAGAAGAATCAGTAGTTGGAAAACACAGACTTGGTGACAGAAATGAAGCTGGAGATAGAATGATTGAATTTTGTACAATCAATGACTTATTCATTGCAAATATGTTTTATAAGAAACATAAACGCAGGTTATACCCATGGATTTCACCTGATGGTATGCATAGGAATCAGATCAATTACATCTGTGGGGGAAACTGCTGGAGAAGCTCAAGATCAGCTGTGAAAACTGGGCAACAGACCAACAACTACATATATGCAAGTTCAAGCTTTAGCTGAGGAAAATTAAAACAAACCCACAGGAGCCAAAATATGATTTTGATTTCATCCCACCTGAATTTCAGAATCATCTCAGGAACAGGTTTGAGGCCTTGAACACTAATGAGCAAAGACCAGATGAGTTGTGGGAGGATGTCAAATGTATCATCCAGGGAGAGTGCAAACGGTCATTACAAACACAAAAGAGGA
>NW_006399963.1:4033054-4036389 GCF_000299155.1 Elephantulus edwardii | reverse complement strand
GGATGGGTGTGTCAGAGGCCATGCGATTGGCACAGGATAGAGCAGAGTTTAGGGCTGTTGTACATAGGGTCGCTATGAGTCGCAAATGACTCGACGGCACATAACAACAACAAGCACAAAATAAAAGACCTGCAAAATACATAAAACAAACATTAACAGAACTGAAAAAAGAAATAGACAACACTACTATAGTAGTTGGAGACTTCAATACACCCCCCTCAAGAAAAGATAGAACTACCAGAAATAAACTCAACACAGATGCTGAAGATTTAAATAACACAATAAACCAACTCAATCTCATTGATGTTTATAGAGTAATGCACCCAAAGAAAGTACAGTAAGCCTTCTTTTCCAATGTGCAAGGAATGTTCTCCAGAATAGGTCGCATTCTAGGTCCCAAGGCAAGCATCAATACATTAAAAAACATAGACATAATACAAAGCATCTTAACAGACCAATATGCTACAAAATTAAAGACTAATAACAAGAGGATAAAGGTGAAAAAAACCATACATTTGGAAGCTGAACAACACCTTGCTTGAACATGAGTGGATACTTAAAGAAATAAAAAATTAAAATTAAAATAAAAAATGAAAGTTTCTTGAAACAAATGACAATGAAAAGACCACTTACCAAAGCCTCTGGGAAATAACCAAAGCAATAATCAGAGGTCAATTTATATCAATAAGCAAACACATCAAAAGGCAAGAAAAAATTATCTCTATGAAATTGAAAAAGAACAGCAAGAAAATCTGACACCCTCCATAAAAACTGAAATTATAAATATTAGAGCAGAGAGAAAAGAAATAGAATACCAAAACAACAATTGAAACCATCAACAAAAGTAGGAGTTGGTTCTTTGAAAAAGTCAATAAAATTGACAAACCACTAGCAAAACTAACAAAAGAAAAGAAGGAAAAGACACACAAAAAAGCAAATAAGAGATGACATGGGAAACATCATAACAGAACCAAATAAAATAGAAAAGCTAACACTGAAATATTATGAAAAACTATACTCAGACAAATATGAAAACCTAGAGGAAATGGACAAATACTTAGAAATGTACAACCTATCTACACGGACACCAACCAAAATGAAACACCTGAACAGACCCATTACAAAAGAAGACATTGAAAAAGTAATAAAATAACTTCCAACCAAAAAAAAGCCCTGGACCAAATGGTTTTAGAAATGAATTTTATCAAACATTTAGAGAAGAATTGTCACCAATTCTACATAAACTACTTAAGAAAATAGAAAAAGATGGAATTCTCCCAGACTCATTATATGAAGCAAGCATATTCTTGATACCAAAGCCAGGTAAAGACAGCACCAAAATAGAAAACTATAGGCCAATATCTCTTATGAACATAGATGTAAAAATCCTGGCTAACAGAATCCAATGATACATCAAAAATAATTTACCATAACCAAGTGTGATTCATAACAGTTATGCAAGGATGGATCAACATAAGAAAAACAATCAATGTAATTAATCACATTAACAAAACAAAGAACAAGAACCACATGATCCTATCAGTAGATACAGAAAAGGCCTTTGACAAAATCCAATACCCTTTCCTGATTAAAACACTCAACAAAATAGGATTAGAGGGGAATTTCTTTCACATAGTAAAAATTATATATGCAAACCCAAGAGTCAACATTGTTGTCAATGGAGAGAGATTAAAGGCATTCCCCTTAAGAACAGGAACTAGGCAAGAATACTCACTATCACCTCTCCTATTCAATATGGTATTGGAAGTCTTAGCAATAGTAATAAGGCAAGAGAAATAAATAAGAGGTATTCAAATTGGCAAAGAGGAGATAAAATGATCTCTCTATGCAGATGATACGATAGTATACTTAGAAAACCCTAAAAAGTCACCAAGAAAACTACTAGACCAATTCAGCAAAGTGGAAGGATACAAGATCAACATGTAAAAATCAATTAGATTTCTGTATACTGACAAAGAGCATACAGAACTGGAACGACAAAAAAAAAATACGTTCACAATAGCTAATCACAAGATTAAATACTTGGCTAGTGGCAAGAAACTGCAACTACAATCCCAGAGGTGCACGGTTCGAATCCACCAGATGCTCTGCCGAGGAAGGAGGGGCAATCTCCTCCTGTACCAGTCAGATCTGATTTGACGGTACATGCACACAAAACTTAATTAAAAAAAAAAAAAGATTAAATACTTGGGAGTAAATATAACCAGAAGCACAAAGGATCTATTCAATGAAAATTACAAAACATTACTAAAAGAAACAAAGTGAGACCTGGAGAAGGGGAATAATATACTTTACCCATGGGAAGGAAAACTCAATATTATGAAAAATCACAATACTACCATGGCAATTTATACATTCCGTGCAATACCAATACAAATATTAAATCCATTCTTCAATGAGATGGAAAAGGCTATCTCCAATTTTATTTGAAATGGAAAGAGACCCCCCAATAAGCAAAGCACTACTTCAAAAAGAAAGAAGGGAGGAGGCATCTCACTCCCTGATTTCAAATCCTATTTCACTGCCGTGGTGGTCAAGACAGAGTAGTACTTGTACAATGACAGACACATGGATCAATGGAATAGAATTGACAATATAGATATCAGCCCATCTACCTACGGTCAATGCATTTTTGACAAGGAGATGAAATTAGTTAAGTGGGGAAAAGACAGCCCTTTTACAAAATGGTGTTGGTAAAATTTGAAAATTACTTGCAGAAAACCCCAGCAAGATGCACACCTCACTCCATACACAAAAACCAACCCAAAGTGGATCATGGACCTAGAACTAAAACCAAGGACTATAAACTTCATTAAAGAAAAGCTTGGAAGAACTCTAGAAGTCTTATTCCATAAACAGTCTTCCAAGCATCCTGAAAAATCTACAAACAGGAAAGGATAAAATAGGTGAATGGGACCCTCTAAGAATCAAATCCCTATGCACATCCAAAAACTTCTCCAACAGTGTAAAAAGGGAAGCCACAGATTGGAAAAAAATATTTGGTAATGGCTGGATTTAGAAGAGGTCGTTGTACTAGGGATATTATAGCTAATGTTAGACGGATCTTGGCAGAAAGCAGAGAATAAATACCAGAAGAATGTCTATCTGTGCTTCATTGACTATGCAAAGGTTTTTGACTGTGTGGATCACAACAAGCAATGGCTGACTCTGAGAAGAATGGGAATCCCAGAACATTTGATTGTGCTAATGTGAAACCTCCAGCGGAGAAGCTCAATATCAGCTGTGAAAACTAGGCCGGGGGCTGATTGTGGAACAGACCACCAATTACTCATATGCAAGTTCAAGCTGAAGAT
>NW_006399963.1:4017311-4019617 GCF_000299155.1 Elephantulus edwardii | reverse complement strand
AGATATAAACAGGCACTTCACCGAAGACGACATTCAGATGGCTAACAAGCACATGAAGAAATGTTCAAAATCCCTAGCTCTAAGAGAGATGCAAATTAAAACAACTATGAGATACCATCTGACCCCAGTCAAAATAGCAAAATTTAGCAGAACAGGAAGCAACAAATGCTGATGAGGTTGTGGAGAAACTGGAGCGTAAAATGGTGCAACCCCTGTGGAAAGCGTTATGGCACTTTCTCAAAAAGTTGCAAATAGTGACCCAGTAATTCCACTACTGGGAATATACCCCGAAGAGACAATAACTGACATCCAAGCAGATATATGCACACCCATGTTTATTGCAGCTTTGTTCACAGAGACTGTGCCACAGTCTCTTCTTAGTTTAGCTTTCATTTCTGGCAGTTCTCTGCCACTGTATTTCTTTTTCTAGCCATTTTAAAAATAATCTACAGTAAGACATTATTTGTTGTGTGATATGCAATGATAATGTTTGATTGTCTCCACATTTTGTTGGATCACCTTTTGTTTGTTGTTGTTAACGGGAACAAATGTGGATCTCTTTTAGTTGATTGGTCAGATAGGTGTCTTCCAATTTTCTTGGCATAAAGTGGTGAACACAGGCAGGGCTGCAGCTTTTTGTTGAAACATGTCAAATGACATTCCATCAATTATTTGGGGCTTATTTTTGTTAATTCCTTCTTTTCAGCTCACCTTTCTTCCTTCCTTACCATTAGTTCTTGCTCATCTGCCACTTCCTGAAATAATTCGTCATTGTTGTTGTTGATTGCTGTCAAGTTGAGCACAACTGAAAGCGATCCTATTAACAAAAGAACTGAAGCCTTTTTATAACTATCATCATTTCTCTCAAGTTCATAGAGTTTCCAGAGGCATGTAATCTAGGAAGTGGATGTCACTCCTGCTTCCAAACCTGTCTTAAATTGGGAGCCCCACCAAACAACGTCCACTTTGGACAGCCATTGTGGCATTTGACCCCCTTAATGGCACAAGGTTCAGCATCTCAGAAAACCCAGATCACCTCAGTGCAGCAAATTGACAGAGGACTGCTGCTCAATTTAGAAGAATGTTCCTCAAAAAATAACACTAGACCTTCAGGACTAACCGAGTTTAAATACAAGGGTCCTCCACAGAAAGCCTTTCTATAACTATTGTTGTTTCTCCAAGTTCATAGTTTCCAGAGGCATGTGTTTTAGGAAGAGGATGCCTCTCCTGTTTCAAACCTTAATCAATCTGGGAGCTCCACCAAACACTGCCCCCACAATGGGTAGCCATTATGGTGCTTGGCACACCTATGGCACAGTTGTTCCATTATGGTATTAAAGACTTCAATGTCATAAGGTTTAGTGTCACAGAAATCCAAATAACCTCAACCCAGTAAATTCACAAGAGTGCTGTTTGACTTAGAAGAATGTTCCTCCAAAATATAGTAACAAGGGATTAAATATAATCCCTCAGGCCCAACTTTAAAATATAAGGGCCATCTAGGAGGTTTTGTTGACTCTAAATAAGAGGCTTAAATTTAAAAAAACACACACAATCCACACAGATTCTCAACCAAAACAAGAGCACCATCTTAAAGAGTCCACCACTTCACCCAGCTCCAAAATTGAGACAAGGGCCTGGCTTTATATGTTGTTATTGTTGTTGTTGTTGTTGTTAAGTGTCACTGAGTAGTGATGCTATAAACAAAAGACCCTAACCCTGTTCTATAACAACTGTCCTCTCTCTAAGTTCAAAGAATTTTCACAAATTTAGGAAGTGGATGCCATTCCTGCTTCCAAGACTAGCTTAATGTATAAGCTCTACCAAACATTGCCAACCATGTGTATTCATTATGGCATTTGAAGCACTGCTGGTAAACCATTTAGTATCAGAAATTCCAAGTTATCTCAGCACAGTGAAACGACAGAAAAGTGCTGTACCACATAGGAAAATATTCATTTCAAACACAATTAAATCAGGCCCAAGTGACTTTTAAAAAACTCCAGCTCCTGAACCAGTCTCTCATTGGCTCCAACAAGAGTCCCCCAGAGCACTCTCACCACTGACCAACCAAGCCAGAGCCTCCCTCCATCCAATGCAAAAGAACACGCCCGTCCAAAAGTTGAATGACTTTTTAAAAGCACCAGCTCCCACACCATTCTCTCTTTGGCTCCAGCAAGAGCGCCCAGCCCTCTCTACCAACCAATTATTTTTGGTACATAGTTGACCAATTCAGCAAAGTAGCAGGATACAAGATCAACATACAAAAATCAGTTGGATTTCTCTACAGTGATAAAGAGAATACA
>NW_006399963.1:4013093-4017211 GCF_000299155.1 Elephantulus edwardii | reverse complement strand
GAAGCTTTGTCTGACATACTTTGGACATGTTGCAAGGAGGGACTGGTCCTTGGAGAGGGACATCATGTTTGGGAGAGTGGAGGGATGGTGCAGGAGAGGAAGACCCTCAATGAGATGGATTGATTCTGTGAGTGGAGTGGTGGGAATGAGTGTGTTTGAGATGGTGAGGTTGGCACAGGATAGAACGGCGTTTTGGGCTCCTGTACACAGGGTCGCAATGAGTCACAAGCGACTCGATGGGCACATAACAACAACAACGACATGTCAGATAATGGACTTATATCTAAAATTTATAAAATACTCAGGTGCCAAAACAAGAGAAAGGTAAATAACCTAATTGAAAAATGGGCACAGGATATGAACAGACACTTCACCAAAGACGACATTCAGTTGGCAACAAACACATGAAGAAATGTTCAAAATTAGCTCTAAGAAAGATGCAAATCAAAACAACTATCTCCTTACCGCAGTAAGAATAGCAAAATTTAACAGAACAGGAAACAACAAATGCTGGCTAGGTTGCAGAGAAACTGGAATCCTTATTTGCTGTTGATGGGAATGTAAAATCGTGCAACCACTGTGGGAGGCTGTATGGTGCTTTCTCAAAAAGTTACAATTAGAAATACCATTTGACTCAGCAATTCCACTACTGGGAATATACCCCAGAGAAACCATAACTGCCACCCAAACAGATACATTCACACCTATGTGTATTTTGGCTTTGTTCACAATAGCAAAGAGTTAGAAACAACCTAATTGTCCATCAACAAACGAAAGGATAGAGAAGTTCTGGTATTATTCACACAATGGAATACTATGCTGCATTGAAAAAGAAGGAACTTATGAAATATTATACTAAATGGGTGACCCTGGAGTACATTATGCTGAAAAGAATATCTCAGTCACAAGAAGACAAATACACATAATGCCACTGTTATAAAAGAGGACTGACATAAGGGGTGGGGGGAGACTGAGAAAGGTGGGATAAATAATGTTTACTGCATTGAAACAGATGAGGGAGAGAACTGTTTATAAGGGATATATCATTAGACATTATTGTTATGACAGGAGTCCAGAATGAAGATAGAATAGTGGAGTGGACTTGGATTGAATAACAATGAAAACTTTTTTTCTTTTACCTTTCAAAAAGCAAAGCGAATTGGGGGCGGGGGAGGTTTGGACAGAGAGAAAAGTGCAACAATGAATGAAGGGAAATCCAAGGTCTCTGTAAAGTTACATTAAAATAAATTTAAAATAAAAAAGGAAGAGGTTATACTGTATGGTCCTTTTTTCTGTCTTTTTCTTTTAACATTGTTTTTTTAAATTGGTTTGCTTACAAAGTTTATAAACATTGAGTTTCCCACTATTCTTCATTCGTGTTGTGTTTCCCACAAGTCTTCATTCACACTGTGTTTCATACAATCATTCCTATGCATTAGATTTTGATAATGTCAATCACCATTGGACCTTGCCCACTAGTATCTTGTCTTCTTTACCCTTTCTCTCTGGTTGTCAAATATGTATTAGAGTCAAGTGCTGTTATGTGGGCTGCTTGCCTTCTGCCGGGCTCTGGTAGTATTGCATCATGGGAGGGGGGAATGTTCGGGGCGGGATGAACCATCGGATGAGTGATTGTGGCCTGTTATTATGGCAAACTGAAATTGTTAACATTCTCTATCACTTTTCCATCTATCATGAAGCTTCCAATTGTCCCAGTGCTGAGAATTTTGCTTTCTTGATGTTGAGCTTCAATCCATACTGAAGACTACAATCCTTGACCCTCTGCAGCAAGTGCTTCAATTCCTCCTCAAATTTGTGTCATCTGCATAATACAGGTTGTTGATGAGTCTTCCTCCAATCCTGATGTCACATTCCTCCTCGTGAAGTCCAGTCTCCCAAATGTATATAAATTGAAATGGTAAGAAGATAGAATTCATCCCTGATGCATACTTTTCCTGATTCCAAATATAATGTTAATGTTGTTGTTATGTGCCATAGAGTCACCAGCGACTCATAGCTACCTTGAAAATAACACTCTAAAACTTGTCCTATCCTGAGCCAGTTTCACTGACTCTGACACACCACACTTATCCCCATTACTCCAGTTACTATGTCAATCTATCTCATCCAAGGTCTTGTGCTCCTGCACTGTTCTTCTACCCTTTTGAACAAGATATCCTTTTCCAAGGACCGGTACTTTCAGGATACAAGTTCAAATTATGTGAGATGGAGCTTTGAAATCCTTTCCTCCAAGAAAAAACTTGGTTTCATCCTCTCCAAGAGAGATCTGTTTGTTCTCTTGGTAGTCCATGGTATGTTCAACACTCCTCCAGGACCACAACTCAAAGACATTGATTCTTCTTCTATTATCCTTGCCATTGTCCAAATTTCTGATGCATAACAAGTAGTTGCAAAGACCATAGCCTGGATTAGGTGCACCTTAGTCTCAAGACTGACATTGCTTCTCAGATCTGAAAGTGTCCCTGACAGCAGATTTTCCCAGTGCAATTCATCTGTTGATTTCCTGACTGCTGAAGCCAAGAATGTTGATTGTGTAGCCATCCAAGCTAAAATTGTTAAGGACTTCAATTTCTTCTCCATCTATGATGGTGCTGTCAATTGGCCCAGTGGTGTTAATCTTTGTCTCCTTGATGTTGAGTTTCAATCCATGTTGCAGACTGCAGTCACTGACTTTCTGCAGCAAGCGTTTAGGTCCTCCTCAGTTTCAGAAAGCAAGATTATGTCATCTGCTTATTGCAGGTTGTTGACAAGTCTTCCTTCAATCCTGATGCCACATTTCTCCTCATAAAGCCCAGCCTCCATAATGATCTGCTCCGCATATAGTTTGAAAAGGTATGGAGACAGTATGCATCAGGGACACACTCCTTTCCTAATTTTGACCCATGCAGTGTTTCCTTTCTTTGTTCTGGTAGCTGTCTCCTGGTCCAAGGATAGGTTGCAGCTTTGTTCACAATAGCAAAGAGCTGAAAACAACCCAAGTGCCCATCAACAAACGATTGGATAGAGAAGCTGTGGTATATTCACACAATGAATACTATGTAGCACCGAAAAGCAAAGAACTCATGAAATAGTAAAGAGGGGATAAATAATGTACATGTCCACTACATTGAAACAGATGAGCGAGAGAACTGCTTAAAAAGAAAATATGATTAGGTATTATTTGCATGATAATAATAATAAGAGCGGCATAGTAACATGGACTGCCTGGGGAAGCAGACTGGACAGCAATGAAAGAATTTTTTTTCAAAAAGAGTATCAAACGGGGGGCAGGGCATGGAGGAAAACGTGCAACAATGAATGAATTCAAGTAAGAAAAATTAAATCACTTTCCATTGTAAAAAAAAAAAAGGGTATTTCTATTTGCAACTTTTTGAGAGGGCGCCATACAGCCTCCCATAGCGGTTACACCATTTTACACTCACAAAAGTGAATAAGGGTACCAGTTTCCCCACAACCTTGCCAGAATTTGTTGTTTGCTCTTCTGTTAAATTTTGCTATTCTTACTGGGGTGAGATGATATCTCATAGTTGTTTTGATTTGCATCTCTCTTAGAGATAGGGATTTTGAACATTTTGAACATTTCTTCTAGTGTTTGTTGGCCATTTGAATGTCTTCTTTGATGAAGTGTCTGTTCATATCCTGTGCCCATTTTTCAATTGGGTATTTACCTTTATCATGTTGTGGTGCTTGAGTATTTTATAAATTCTAGATATAAGTCCCTTATCTGACATGTCATTACCAAATACTTTTTCCAATCCGTGGCTTCCCTTTTTACTTTGTTGGAGAAGATTTTAGATGTGCATAGGGATTTGATTCTTAGAAGGTCCCATTCATCTATTTTATCTTCTCCTGGCTGTAGATTTTTCAGGATGCTTGGAAGACTGTTGATGTTGTGGATTGGGACTTCTAGTTGTTGTTGTTGTTATGTGCCATCGAGTCGTTTCCGACTCATAGCGACCCTGTGGACAACAGCTCTAAACCCTGCTCTATCCTGCGCCAACCGCACCACCTCTGACATACCCATCCCGATTACCCCAGTCACCGAATCAATCCATCTCATAGAGGGTCTTCCCCTCCTGCGCTGTCCCTCCACCCTC
>NW_006399963.1:3987168-4006193 GCF_000299155.1 Elephantulus edwardii | reverse complement strand
CTGAGAAAAACTGGATGAAATATGTTTACGGCATTGAAGTCTTTGGGGGAGAGAATATTTTATATTTTGGGGCATTATGTTTATCTTAAGAGTACGGAATGAGGGTTGCAGAGTAGATTATATTTGGGGGATGGGAGATGTGTGTGTGGGATTGCGTACCAATGAGGGAGTTTTTCTTTTGCGTTTGAAGGAGAGGAGTAAACCGGGGATGGGGTGGGGGGGGCGGGGAGATGGGTGCAACAATGAATGAATGGAATTCCAAAATCTCTGTAGATATTCATTGAAATGAAAAATAAACAAACTAAATTATATAAAAAAAAACAAACCAGCTAGATAAAGAACAGAAAAATGATGAAAAAAAAGCTTTATGACTCAAAACCCTTAACAGCTTACAGCTGGTTGCTATTGCTGTATCATTTTAATAGTATTTATTGTACGAAACTTAAACAATACCTATGATAATTAAACAATACCTTTGATAATTCAGCTTATTGTATTTCAAACTTGACATTCATATTAATGATCCAAGGGCATTTATAGATGTTTATGTTTATTTTCTGTTTTTTGCTTTGGGGGGGTGAAGGAAATGGGAAGGATCTTGTGTGAAAACAGTGTATTTGAACTTTGTAAATAAATCAGTATAAAGTAAAAAAAAAAAGGAATTTTAAAAAAAACCATTAAAAAAGCACCAGCTCCCACACCATTCTCTCTTTGGCTCCAGCAAGAGCTCCCTGCCCTCTCTACCAACCAATTATTTTTGGTACAGAGACCCTGTGTATTCCATATATCTTCTCTTGGTACTTCCTGCATCATCCAAGATTTTGTCCATGTAATCCATTAATGCTATAACTTAAGGATTCAAATTGTTCTTCAGTCTTTTCAGCTTGTGAAAAACAGAACTTGTTCCACTTTTGGCTTTCTAACTCAAGCTCTTACACATTTATTATAATATTTTGCTTTGACTTGTCTAATTGCCTTTTGGGGGTTGTTTTGTTTTTTTCTAAGTTCTAAAAAAATTATTAATTTTATTTTTATTCCTTTTTGTGCAATTATTCATATACATTTTATTTTATATAATTATTTCTGTACATTGTGTTTTAAATGATTAACTACAATTGATCAATTACCTTTTTTCCTCAATTATGTTGTTTTAATAAAATATATTAAAATTACATTTAATGACTGTTACCTCCTTTTAAATAAAGCAGCATAAGTTAAGACCACTGAGCTCATAATCTGATACACCATTTGTCTGAAAAGGGATGAGTTGCAAATTAGTAATCTCTGAAGCAGGAAGTGAGCCCAGAGCACAGGCTGGGAGTGAATTTTAAAACTAAGTAATTACTGTTAAATTAAGAAAAAACCTTATATAAGTAAACCTTTTTGTACCCACATTTATAAAATCATTTGGTATTAACAGCTTATAAAAAGAACAGATATATTCTAAGATTGTGCTCCTCGTTCAGTTAAGATCACGACTGATAATGAAACATACATGCTCATTTCTTTTCAAGGTCTCTGCAGGGTACAGAATCTGAAACCCGGGGTTCTATTATTATGTTATGAAATTTCAGATTAAGATAAATCTTTACAAGTAATGGCTTGAATATTAACCCCACATCCATCACCCCAAATCTCAAATTTGTGGAGGCCTCAATACAATTAGGCTGGCTGACAGACCTTTACCCCAAAGACCAGCTCAATAATGAGAGCTGGCTGTTTTCTCTGGAGGAATGTACATAATAATGCCTTGGATCCAACCCCAAGCCCAAGTGTGTCCAGCAGTGGGGACTGTACTACCATTCTGCCTCCCATGGCTACCTTCAAGAGCTTCCCTTAGGGGGAAAAAGATTTACACTTCAACTTTGCTTACAGAAACATGGCAAGAATGCTGTTCTTCTTATAAGTATGTCCTATTACATTTTCCATGTTTACTATACAACACAGTTTAGTGTTAGGGTACTTGGGAAGGCTTTTCTCTGAGAATAACAACTAGTTGTTTTACACTGCTAAGAACTCAAACGCAAGCTCATATTTAAGGTGAAGAGCTCTTTTGTCCTAGTTTTATACTATAGGTGCGAAAAACTCATTTTACATAATTTTTTTTTCTTAAAAAGCTGTAAGTCAAATTTTTTTACCACACTCTATTTAACGTATTGCTATGGGAAAGTCTGCTGTTAGAGACCTCTCCAAAGTACTGAAGAGCAATGGTGTCTCCTTGGAGACCAAGGTGCATCTGATACAGGCCATGGTCTTTGCTATCACTTGTTATGCATCAAAGAGTTGGACAATGACTAAGGAGGATAGAAGGGGAATTGATGCCTTTGAGCTTTGGTGCTGGAGAAGAGTATTGAAGGTACCATGGACTGCTAGGAAAACAAACAGATTTATCCTGGAAAGGGTCAAACCGGACTGCTCCTTGGAAGCAAGGATTCTAAGGCTCCGTCTAATATACTTTGGACATGTTGCAAGGAGGGACAGGTCCTTGGAAAGGGACATCATGCTTGGTAGGGTGGAGGGACAGCCCAGAAGGGGGAGGCCCCCTATAAAGTGGATTGATTCAGTGATTGGGACAATCGAGATGGGTGTGTCAGAGACTGTGCGATTGGCACAGGACAGAGCAGAGTTTAGGGCTGTTGTACATAGGATCGCTATGAGTCGCAAGCGACTCGACGGCACATAACAACAACAACAACAATTTAAATGTACTGGTGAAACCAACTAGAAGAATAGTAATCCAGGGGTAAAGAACTACCCTTTGGTATGGAAAAAGAAGATCAAGCAGTACAGGGTTGTGGTGAAAGCAGTTGGTCAGGATTAGCTACTTCCCTTAAAGAGCCTAAAGTGCAGCTAACATACCAATGTTAAAAATGGCCATTTCATATACCTGTAGGTTCTTTTTTATCGGTCACTATTCCCATGGCTGTCACTAGGGAGAGTAGACAAAACCAAGGCTCTGTACAGCCCCACTCAAAACCCAGTAACACGCCTCTTGGTGCAGGGATGGCCATCTAACTTAAGGCTCTGAAGAATCTACTCAAGAGAGGTGCATAAAGAGGTCCCCCAACTCAGTCATGTCCACATCTTCAGTGTTGGAGATGTGCTGGCTTTCTTGAGTCTCAATGAAGTCCCACAGCCGCACGGAATTCAGAAACCTCACGGTGCCTTTGGAACCAAGTTGCTTCTGGGGTTTCTCAGGTTCTGCAAGCCGCCCATCAGGGTAAGCATGTCAATAAAGGCATCTGTATCCAAAAGGACAGATCCTCTTGCCTTGCTCAAAGTATTTGCAAGCCTTTCCCCCCATTTCCTGTTTGAAAGCATCAATCAACTCATTCTTTTTATTCTGATCTTCTACCCAGTGCACTCTTGGAATGAGAAACTCTTGATATCACACGGCATTCTGGATAACACTTAATGATTAGTTTCTCAAACTGCTTGGCACACCTACACTGCCGGATGCAGGACAAGCAGTATGTGTGATTACAGCTGGAGAGAATACTAAATCTCCTGTCAGAAGTAGATGCTTTCTCAAGGATCACTTCCATGCAGATGCTACACACTTTGTCCTGACTTGCTTGCAGTGCAAAGGCCTTTTCCATCTCATGTTCATGCAGACCTTTTCATGTGCTTTCCTCTGCTCTGAACAGAAGAGGTGCAATTCTTATAATCTGCAAATCTTACACAACTCCCCGTGCAGGTATACACAGATATCTCTGGAGTGGCACTCTCCAGTGGCAGCATAAGGACAGAGCTGCTGCTCACTGGCATAAGAGCTGCAGGCTTCTACATCTTCCAGGCCACTCCTGATGGCATCCAGATAGGATTGTGGCTTTATCTCCAGGGTGCTCTGGGGGTCGCTGTAGCCCCCAGGGCTACTTGCCAAGCCTTGCCCTCAGCCAACCCAGAGAGATTTTGATCTCTAAGTACCAATGTTCTCTTTTCACACTTCCCAGGCTCATGTAAGATAGTTTTCATAACAGATGCAGTTCAGCTGGGGCAGGTATACTGTGGGATGTAGCATCTACAGTACCACCTACTGCAGTAGAGGGCCTTGTATGATCGTATCTGCAACTAACTCCATAGGCACAATTAGCCCTTCTGATAGTATTTGCAGATGGTTGAAGGCTTGCAGTTTGCCAAGTCATGTGAGAGCAGGTTTCTTTCTCGGCACACACCGTGCATGAAATACCTGCAAGTAACCTGTTTGGTGCTCATGGTGGTAGGGCTGAAAAGCAATGATCTCGAGGCCGCCAACTTCCATCGCTGTCGATCAATTACTTTTGTCTCCCTGTCTCTTCAGTCCTCATTACATTTTACCTAATCCTTCATCCCTCCATTCTCTGGAATCTCTATTGTTCTAGTGATTTCCTTTACCTCTTCTACAATACTTCTCTTTCATTTTAAGCAGATGATAGATAGATTTTGTGAACATAAGGTTTTCTATACATTCTTTTTTAATGGACACTTGGATTATTTCCATTATATTGCTATTGCAAATAATGCTGCTTGAAATATAGATGGAGGTACCTTTATTTGTGAATCAGCTCTGATTTACTTGAGGAAATTCTATTCTTTGCAATAGGATGGCTGGGTCAAATGGAATTTCTATAGTCAGTTTTTTAGGAAATATCAAACTGACTGCCAGAGTGGCTGTATCATTTTAAAGTCTCGCCGGTAAAGCATGGGAGTTCTAATATCTCAGCATCCTCTCCAATATTTATTGCTTGATTTCCTGTTAAACTTTGCTACTGCTGCTGGGGAAAGACGATATCTCATTTTTTTTATTTGCATTTCTGATGACTAGTGATTTTGAACCTTTTATTATATGTTTATTGGCCATCCTAAGGTCCTCTTTTGTGAAGAGTCTTTTCTTATCTATTGCCCATTTTGTAATTGCGCTATCAGTATTTTTCTTGTAGAGTCCCTACAGTATTCTGTAAACTTTGATTATAAGACCTTTGTCTGAAATGTCATTGACAATATTTTGTTCCCATAGTGTACTAAGAAAGTTTGCAGTTAAGGACCTCACCAAATAGATTATTGAGGAGTAATAATGTCAGTTTGAGGTGCAGCTGGTTCAGGCCAAGGTTTTTACAATCAATTGCTATTCATCTGAGAGCTGGACAATTAATAAGGATGACAGAGAAGAATTGATGCCTTTGAGCTGTGGTGTTGGAGAAGAGTACTGAATATTTCATGGATTGCCAAAAAAGCAGGCAAATATGTCTTGAAGAAGGACTTTTTTTTTAAGGAAGTCTTTGTATGACCTTGATTTCTTCTTCTGTGATGCATTCAAGTGTTATATTTCTGTCTATGTCCATTTATTTGGGGTAAAGTGTGAGTTTCTAGGAATTTGTATTTTTCCTCTGGTTTTCATACTTGTTGAATTAGACTTTCCATAATATCCTGTTATTATCATTTTAATTTTAACTGGTTCTATTGTGATGTCTGGAGTCAGAAAATAAAAACATTTTAATTTTAACTGGTTCTATTGTGATGTCTGGAGTCAGAAAATCAAAAGGTCCAAACTCACTCAGCATTTCTTAGGCTCAAGGAACTGAAGAACAAAGTCAAACCTCAGAAATTGCAATACGTAAGGATGCGTTGGGCAGAATATTAAATCATCCAGGAAGCATTAAAAGAAGATGGAAAGAGTATACAGAGTCATTGTACCAAAAGGAATTGGTGGACACAGAAGAATTTCATGAAACAACATATGAGCAGGAGCCTGTGGTGATGAAGGAGGAAGTTCAATCTGCTCTGAAAGAATTGGCAAAAAACAAGGCCCCAGGAATTGATGGCATACCAATTTGCATACTTCAACAAACAGATGCTGACCTGGATTTGCTCACCAAGTTGTACCAAGTAATCTGGAGGACAACCACCTGGCCTAGTGACTAGAAGAGATTTATATTTGTTCCCATTCCAAAGAAATGGGATCCAAATTCAACAGAGTGTGGAAATTATCAAACAATATCTTTGATATCACATGCAAGTAAGATTCTGCTGAAGCTCATCCAAGAATGACTAGAACAGCACATCAGCAGAGAACTGCCTGAAGTGCAGTCTGGATTTAGAAGAGGCCGTGGCACTAGGGATATTATAGCTAATGTCAGATGGATCTTGGCTGAAAGCAAAGAGTACCAGAAGACTGTCTATCTGGGTTTCATTGACTATGCAAAGGCATTTGACTGTGTGGATCACAACAAACTGTGGCTGATTTTGAGAAGAATGGGAATCCCAGAACACTTGATTGTGCTTATGTAAAACATACTCGGACCAGGAAGCAGTTGTCAGAACAGAGCAAGGCAAAACAGCATGGTTCAAAATTGAGAAGGGTGTGCATCAAGGATGTGTCCTATCTCCATATCTTTTCAATCTATATGCAGAACAGATTATCTGGGAGGCTGGGCTCTATGATGAGAAGTGTGGCATCAGGATTGGAGGTAGACTTATCAATAATCTGGGTTATGCAGATGACACAACTCTGCTTGCTGAAACTGAGGAGGACCTCAAGCATTTGCTGCAGAAGGTCAAGGATTTCAGCCTTCAATATGAATTGAAGCTCAATGTCAAGAAAACAAAGATTCTCACCACTGGGTTGATTGACAGCATCATGAAAAATGGTGAAGAGGTTTAGATTGTTAATAGCTTCAGTTTGCTTGGCTCTACAATCAACACTCTTAGTACCAGCAGCCAGGAAATTCAAAGATGAATTGCACTGGGGAAAGTCTGCTGTCAGAAAAGTCTCCAAGTTACTGAGGAGTAATGATGTCAGTCTGGAAACTAAGGTGCATCGGATACAGGTCATGGTTTTTGCCATTACTTGCTATGCTTTAGAGAGAATGATTAGGGAGATAATAAGGAGAGTTGATGCCTTTGAGCTTTGGTGCTGGAGAAGAGTATTGAATATACCATGGACTGATAGGAGAACAAGCAAGTTCACCCTGGAGAGGGTGAAACCAGCTGCTCCTTTGAGGCAAGGATTCTGAAGTTTCGTCTGACATACTTTGGACACGTTTCAAGGAGCGACCAGTCCTTGGACAGGGCCGTCATGCTTGGGAGGATGGAGGGGCAGTTCAGAAGAGGAAGACCCTCGATGAGATGGATTGATTCCATCACCGGGGTAATTGAGATAGCCGTGTCAGAGACAATGAGACTGGCAAGGGATAGAGCAAGGTTTAGAGCTGCATGACGTGGCACATAACAACACTGTGATGTAGTCTCTTTGATTTTTTATTTGGATTTTTTTTTTTTTAGTTTGTCAATGGTTTATCCAGTCAGTTATGCATCACAGAGTTGGGCAATGACTAGGGAGGATAGAAGGAGAATTGACGCCTTTGAGCTGTGGTGCTGGAGAAGAGTATTGAATGTACCATGGACTGCCAAGAAAACAAACAGATTTATCCTGGAGAGGGTTAAACCAGGCTACTCCTTGGAGGCAAGGATTCTGGGGCTTCGTCTGCCATACTCTGGACATGTTGTAAGGAGAGACAGGTCTTTGGAGAGGGACATCATGCTGGGTAGAGTAGAGGGACAGCGTAGGAGGGAGAGACCCTCTATGAGGTGGATTGATTCAGTGACTGGGGTAATCAGGATGGGTGTGTCAGAGGCAACGTGATTGGCACAGGATAGAGCAGGGTTTAGGGCTGTTGTACATAGGGTCGCTATGAGTTGCAAATGACTCGAGGGCACATAACAACAACAACAACAACAATGGTTTACCAATTTTATTGACCCTTTCAAAGAACCAGCTGCTGTTCTTATTGATGGTTTCAAGTGTTTTTCTGTTTTCTTTCCTACTGATTTCAGCCCTTATTTCCTACTCCCAACTACACCATTCGACACCTATCTTCCCCTATCCCACTCTTGATAATGGATTATATCTCAAGTCATCTGGGCTTCTATGATTCTGAATGCCTCATGCTGCTGCCAGATTCTTATACTGCAGCCAGTATCTCTTTAGTTTAGAAGTCTCTAAGTCCAAATACCAGGTACTAACTAGTATTAGAGAAGGCTACCTATCTCAGATGATTCTGAGGAAAAGTTCTTTGCCTTGAGCTTCTGCTCCACAATTGACTTCTTATGGCTTAGGGCCTCTTCCATTTGTAGCACGCTGTTCTCATAAAGGAATAGTTTCCTGGGAAAGCGTGATGTGTCCCGTAGATCTGTATATGTGTTGTTTACCCCACCACATAAGTCTTGGGCTGTGACCCTCTGAGCTTCTGGGAAAAGTGGGCGTACCTGCATGTGTGGGGCCAAGGTGACTCTAAGGTTATGTCCTCTTGATCTGTTGTGCCTTTAATAAGTATCTAGTGCCTTTCCTTATCTTTTATGGAGGTTTTCATCCTGAAGTTTATTTTATCAGAGATTAGTATTCATTCTGCTTTCTGATGTTGTTTGTGTGTTATTATTTTTCCCAGTCTTTGATTTTTAGTCTCTCTTGCTCCTTGTTTTTAGATGTGTCTCTTGTAGACAACGTATTAATTGCTTTGTATTTTCATCCATTCTTCTACTCTTTTCCTCTTAATTGGTACATTTACATGATTCACACTGTAATTCTTGATAGCCCAGGTTTTATCATTGCCACTTTGCTGCATTCCTTTTTTGTTGTTGCTGGTTACTTTGTTCCGTCCACTTTCTTTTGGTATCTCTGTGTGAAGGACTTCCCTTAGAATTTCTTGTACAGTTGATCTTGTTTTTATGAATTCCTTCAGTTCTTACTTTTCTGCAAAATCTTAATTTCACCTTCATATTTGATGAACAAGTTTGCTGGGTACAGGATCCTGACAATTGTTTTCTTACAGCCTTCTGTATATGCCATCCCATTGTCTTCTTGCTCTTATTATTTGTACTGAGCATAATCTAATTTGTTTTCCTTTGTGGATAACTCTTGGTTTTTATCATGCTCCTTTCAGTATTCTATTTTTGTCTCTAATTTTGGAGAATTTAACTATGATATGTTTCTATGTTTTTCCTTTTGAGTTAGTCTGTTTGGAGTTTGCTGAGATTTCTGAATGTGTGTTTCTTCATGATACCTAAAAGTTTTCTTCTAATACTTCTTCCACAATATTCTCAGTGCTTCCTCCACTCTCACCCCTGCTCTCTTCTGCTTTGGAATTACAAAGGTATATTGTTCCATTTAATGTAGTCCTACATGATTCAAATGTTTTCATAATTTCCCCTCTGTCTTTTTGTTTGTTTTTTTCTTCTAGTATGTTCTCAATGAGTTTCTTGTCTTTTATCAAGCTGATTTGCTGTTCGATATCCTCTATTCTGCTTTTTTTCCCCTCTCGAAAAAGTTAAAAATTTCCACAAAGTCAATATTCTAGATTGCATTTTCATGCTTTTTTGTTGCTTTTTATCTTCAGATTTAATTAGCACATGAGTAACTGATAGTCTGTCCATAGTCATTTCCTGGCCTTGTTTTGACTGCTGATATTGAGTTGCTTTACCAACTAACTCCAAAAATTTACTTAATCTGATTCCTGTGTAGTCAGTCCACCAGATGGATACCTTTGAGCTGTGGTGCTGGAGAAGAGTATTGAATATACCATGGACTGCTAAGAAAATGAACAGGTTCATCCTGGAGAGGATTAAACTGGGCTGCTCCTTGGAGGCAAGGATTCTGAGGCTTTGTCTGACATACTTTGGACATGTTGCAAGGAAGGACCAGTCCTTGGAGAGGGAAGTCATGCTTGGGAGGGTGGAGGGACAGAGCTGGAGAGGAAGACCTTCTATGAAGTGGATTGATTCAGTGACTGGAATAATAGGGGTTAGTGTGTCGGAGACAGTGAGCCTGCAACAGGACAGAACAGGATATATGGCTGTTGTATGTAGGGTCACTATGAGTCGCAGGCAACTCGACGGCACATAACAACAACAATTGAGGATGATGCTGGCTTTTCATTTAACTCTTTTAATTATGCTGAGGAAAATTTCCTCTATTCCTGTTTTGTTGAGAGTTTTGATCAGGAAAGGGTATTGGGTTTTTGTTGGGGTTCCCCCCCCCCAAAGACTTGTCTGCATCAGTTGATATGATCATGCAGTTCTTATTCTTTGTTTTATTGATGTGTTAGGGTATAATAATTGTTTTTCTTATGTTGAACCATCCTTGCACACCATTGTTTTTAAAAAAATTATTTTATTAATTTTAATAGACATTTACAGAGATTTTGGATTTCCACTCATTCATTGCTGCACTTTTTTCTCTGACACCCCCTTCCCAGTTTGCTCCTCTCTTTGGAAAGCAAAATATAACTTCTTTGTTGGTATACAATCCCCCTGCCCCCAACACCCCCGCCCCCCAACTCAAATGAACTCCACTATGCAACCTTTGTTAACTTCATTAGACCATAGTGAATTTTATTTTGACATACTGTTTTACTTTATTGGCTCGGATCTTTCTAAGGATTTTTTTTCTCTATTCATGAGGTGTTTTAAACCATGCAGTGATCCTTTGCTCTATTTGCAACATAGTTTCTTGTTCTAGGTATATGTTTTGCATGAGCACAAGTAAATGTTCTGAAATTTCCATTCTCTTCAAAGTTAGTTATAGTTTGCTTTGACCCATGCAGTCAACTGTCTTTGCATAATCAATAAAACACAAATAGACATTGCTTTGATATTCTTTGCTTTCAGTCGAAGTCCATCTGACATCATCAATTATATTCCTGATACTACGGCTTCTTCTAAATCCAGCCTGAATTTCTGCATGTCAGGGTTGTGTCTTTTTCTCCATACCTATTCAATTTGCATGCAGAAAGAAAAAAAATCATTCAAGAAACTGGACTTGAATATGGAGAAGAATATGGCCTCAGGATCAGAGGAAGGCTCATCTATATTATGTAGATGTCACAACTTTGCTTGCTGAAAATGAGATGGATTCGAAATGCTTGCAGCAGAAGACCAAAGAAGACTACAGCTTTCAGTATGTTATGTCTTAACACCAAGAGAACAAAAATTCTCTCTACTGACCAAACAGACAAAATTATGATACACCAAGAAGAAATAGAAATTGTAAATTACTTCATCTTGCTTGGATCCATAGTCAACATCCTTGGCACCAGCAGCCAGAAAGTCAAAAGACATATTGGATTGGAAAAGTCCACTGTCAAGGATCTCTTCAAAGTGCTGAAGAGCAAAGATGTCAGTTTGATGACTAATGTGCACCTGATTGAAACTATGATCTTTTCAGTCATTTGCTATGTATCTGAAAGTTGGGCAATGAATAAGGTTAACAGAAGAACAGACATCTTTAAGTTGTGATGCTGGAGATGAGTGCTGGATATCTCATGAAATGCCCAAAGGAAAAACAAGTATGTCATGTAAAAAATGATGTCAAGGTGCTTCTTGGAGGCAAGGATAGTGAAATATCTTCACACTTACTTTGAACATGCTATTAGAATGGGACAATCCTTTGAAAACGACATCATGATTGGAAAGTTCAGCATAGTAGGGGAAGACCTTTCATGAAATAAATTGACACAATGACTGTAATGGTGGGCTCAAGTGTGTCAGAGATGATGAGGTTAGCACAGGATAGGGCAAAGTTCAAATTCACGCTTTATCAGGTCACTATGTGTCATAATCAATGTTGTAGAAATTAACAACAATATTCATGAGGGAGATTGATCAATAATTTTCCCTTTGGGTGATGGCTTTACTGGGTTTTGATATCAGAGTTATGCTTGCTTTATAGGATGAATCTGAGAATGTTCCCTCTTTTTCTATATTCTGAATTCATTTAAGTAAGATTGGTGACAGTTCTTTGAATGTTTGGTAGAATTCAACAGTGAAGTCATCTGGTTGGGGCTATTGTTTGTTGGAAATTTTTACAAGATCACCTTAATGTCTTCTTTTTGATAGACCTGTTAAAGTATTCTATTTCTATCTGTCAGTTTGGGTAGTATATGAGTTTCTAAGAATTTCTCCATTTCATGTAGATTTTCAAATTTGTCAGAGTATAGCTTTTCATAATGCATTATTACACTTTTTACTTCAGGTATGATGACATCCATTTCATTTCCTATCATGATTCTTGTGTCTTTTCTTTCTTGACCTTTGTTAGATTTCTAGATTTTATTCGCCTTTTTAAAGAACCAATAATTTCTGGTCTTTTTTATATTTTCATTTTAAAGAATTTAAAACCAAAATCAAACCTTGAGTTTAAATATTAGAATTACATTTGTTGTTGTTGTTGTTGTTGTTATGTGCCATCGAGTCGCTTGTGACTCATAGCCACCCTATGTACAACATCCCTAAACTCTGCTGTCCTGTGCCAATCGCACCATCTCTGATACACCCATCCAGATTACTCCAATCACTGAATCAATCCACCTCATAGGGGGCCTTCCCCTTCTGTGCTATCCCTCCACCCTACCAAGCATGATGTTCTTCTCCAAGGACCTGTCCCTCCTTGCAACATGTCCAAAGTATGTTAGATGGAGCCTTAGTATCCTTGCCTCCAAGAAGCAACCCGGTTTGACCCTTTCCAGGGTAAATCTGTTTTCCTAGCAGTCCATGGTACTCTCAATATTCTTCTCCAGCACCAAAGCTCAAAGGCATCAATTCTCCTTCTATCCTCCTTAGTCATTGTCCAACTCTTTGATGCATAACAAGTGATAGCAAAGACCATGGTCTGTATCAGACGCACCACATTCAAGGTAAATGGGCAGTCCCCAAGGCCACAGCGTGGGATCCGTTCTAAGGCCTCATAGAGAAGAAATAAGGCAATCCCAGCAGGCAGGGAAGAAGGGCACCAAGGGTCCTGAAATCATCCGCCCACATTCCAGGTAAACGGGCAGTCCCCAAGGCAAAACCTGACTACACACCAGCTCTACAAGGACACATCACCTTCACTCAGAAAGCATTGCCACTGAACTTAAGAGACACTGGTCGCATCAAAAGAAACCATCTGAAGCCGACATATTTGGAATCATAGAAGCCAAGGAAGCTTCAGATATAAACTATCAGATCAAGGGCAGGACAATGGGAGGTGGATGTTGAAGGAAGTGGGCAGAAGTGGATGGGTATCCTGGTACGGGTGCCAAGGGCAGGGACAACACTGATACAAATGGTTAACTCCACAATAAGGGATATATCTTTCACTTTTCTGTAAAATGCTGGTCTGTCTGATACTTCTCTAAATCTGAACATTCAGATTAAGACAGACTAGGAAGAAGGATTGGCCATCCACTTCCGAAATAGCAGGCCTCCGAAAACCCTATGTACAAGAATTACATTTAAGAATTATAAAACTTAAGAATTCTTTGAATAAAATATTGAATGATGCAAACCATAAGGATATGGAAGGAATACACAAAGTTACGGAACCAAAAACAATTTGTTAACACCAATCTATGTCAAGAAATACCATCTAATCAAGAAACTATGGTTAAAAAGGAAGAAGTTGAAGCTGCACTGAAAGTATTGGGGCTGGGCGGGGGCAAAATAAGGCTCCAGAAATTGATGGGATACCAACTGGCATAGTTCAACAAACAGATGCAGCCCTGAAAACGTTTATTAGTCTATACCAAGAAATTTTGAAGACAATTACCTGGTCAACTGACTGAAAGTGATCCATATTTTATCTGAGTCTCAAAAAAGGCGATTCAAAATAATGTGGAATTTATCAAACAATATAATTAATATCATATACAAGTAAAATCTTGTAGAAGATTATTTAGAAATTGGTGGAACAGTACATTGAAAAAGAACTGTCAGAAATTGAAGCTGGGTTCAGAAGAGGCAGAATCATGAAGGATATCATTGCTGATGTCTGATGGATTATTGACCATGCAAAAGCATTTGACAATACGAATAATAATAAATTATTAATATTTATAAGAAATGGGATGCCAGAATACTTAATTATGCTCATGCAAAACTTAGACATAGACCAAGAAGATGTTGTCCAAACAGAACAAAGAAACACTGTAAGGCTTAAAATCAGGAAAGGTATGTGTTAAGGTTGCATCTTTTTTCCATACCTATCCAATCTGTACACTGGAAAATCATTCAAGAAGCTGGACTATACGAATAAGAATGCATCATCAGTACTGTAGGAAAATTCATCTCCAACAAAGGGAAAAAGAGCAGCATGCAAATTTCACATCTCTTATGGTTGTTTTTGTGTACCATTGAATTCGAACTGACTCATCACTGACCCTCCAATAGGTTTTCAAAGGAAATAAATTTCATGGGGAGATATTGATCATCTTTCTCCTAATCTTTCCAACCCTCATCTTTCTAATGAAGGTTATATGTATAACTTGCATTATGCAGATCACACAATCTTTCATGTTAAGAATGAAGAGGCCTTGGAGCACTTGTTGTTGTTGTTGTTATGAGCCATCGAGTTGCCTTTGACTCTATGTACATTAGCTCTGAAAGCTGTTCTATCCTGAGCCAATCTGATAATTTCCAACAGACCTAATCCCATTGCTCCAGTCACTGAGTCAATCCATCTCATCAGGGTCTGCCTCTCCTGCGCTGTCCTTCCACCCTTTCAACCATGTTCTCTAAGGATGGGTCTTGCCTAAAGTATATGAAACAGAGCCTCAGAATCCTTGCCTTCAAGGAGCAAACTTGTTTCACCCTCTCCAAGAAAGACCTGTTTGTTCTCCTGGCAAAGGTACATTCAATATTATTTTCTAGCACCACAACTCAAAATCATCAATCCCTCTATCATCCGTAGTAATTGTCTAACTCTCTGATGCACAGCAAGTGATTCCAAAAACCATGGCCTGGATCAGCCGCTGCAGACTGACATCATTGCTCTTCAGTACTCTAGAGGGGTCACTGACAGCAGACTTTCTCCAGTGCAATTTGTCTTTTGATTTCTTTATGGCTGGTGCAAAGAGTGCTGATTGTGGAGCCAAGTAAGCTATAATTGTTAACAACCTCTATCTCTTCTCCATCTATCATGGTGTTGCCAATTAGCCCAGTGGTGAGAATCTTTGTTTCTCGATGTTGAGCTTTAATCCACACTGAAGACTGCAGTCCTTGACATTCTGCAGAAAATGTCTCATGTCATCTTCAGTTTCGGCAAGGAAGATTTTGTCATCTGCACGTTGTTGATGAATCTTCCTCCAATCCTGATGGCACATTCCTCCTCATAAAGTCCAGCTTCTCGAATGATCTGTTTTGCATATAGATGAAAAGGTATGAAGATAAGATGCATCCCTGAAGCACACCTTTCCTTATCCTGAATGATGGATGCAGTGTTTCCCCACTTCATTCTGACTATTGCTTCCTGGCCCAAGTAAAGGTTTCACATGAACACAATGAAGTGTTCTGGAATTCCCATTTTTCTCAAGGTTAGCCAAAATTTTTTTGTGATCCACACAGTCAAATGCTTTTGTATACTCAATGAAACACAGATTCCTCTGGTACTCTTTGCTTTCGGTCGAGATCCATCTAATGTTGGCTTTGGTGACATGGCCTCTTCTAAATTCAGCCTGTACATCAGGCAGTCCTCTGGTTATGAACTGTCACAGTTTATTTCTGGATAATCTTCAGCAGGATCTTGCTTGTGTGTGACACTAATAATATCACTCAATAATTTCCACACTCTGTGGAAAACAAAAACCCTCACCACTGGATCAATAGGCAACATCATAATAAACGTAGAAAGGACTGAAATTGTCAAACTAATAATCATTTTTCCTTAGCAATGGAGAGGTCCATGGTTGCAGACTTTCCCAGTGTATTAAGTCTCCTGATCTCCTGACTGCTGGTGCCAACGGTATTTATTGTGGATCCAACTAAGATGAAGTCATTGCCAGTTTCAAACTTTTCTCCATCTATCATGATGTTACCTATTGTCCAGCAGTGTGAATTTTGTTTTCTTAACTCTGAGATGCAATCCATATTGAAGGTTGCAGTATTTGATCTTCTGCACCAACTGTTTCAAGTCCTCACTTTTAGTAAATAAGTTTGTGTTATCTGTACCCTGAAGGTTTTGATAAATCATCCTTCAATCCAGAGCCACATTCTTCTTCATAAAATCTTGTTTCTAGTATTATTTGGTCAGCATGCAGACTGAATAGGTATGGGGAAAGGATACAACACTGACACACCCTTTTTCTTAATGTTAAACCATGCACTGTTCCCTTTCTCTGTTTGTATATCATCTTCTTGGTCTGAGTATAGGTTTCACATGAGCATGATTAAATGTTCTGGGATTCTTCTCAAAGTTAGCCATAATTTACAATGACCCACACTGTCAACTGCCTTTGCATAATTAACTGACTTCTCCGTGCTCTCTGCTGGGATGCACCACAACGTCTTCTGAATCCAGCTTGAACTTCTGGCAGTTCCCTGTCAATGTACTGTTCTAGATGCCTTTGAATGATCTTCATCAGTATTTTGCTAGCATGTGATAAAAATATTATTTGATAATTTCCACATTCTGTTAGATCACCTTTCCTGGAAATAGGAACAAATACGAATCTCTTCTAGCCAGTTGGCCAGATAGCTGTCCTCCAAACTTTCTGAAATTTAGAGGTGTATACATGGACCATAGAGAGATGAGCTGGCCCAGTGGACAGAAAGCGATACTACCAAGCCAAAGGTGGGTGACTTTTAATCCACCGTCCTTGGGCCTGTCTTTCATTGTTTTTGTTCAGACATTACTCTAGGTCGTATAGCCCTGGTGTGCAAGGTGCTGTACTGCGGTCACTTTTAGTTGCTGTGAGGCTGAACACTGTGACAGTGATGTGTCAAATGCAATAATGGTTGGCTACCCAATGTGGACAGAGAGTGGAATGGAGCTCCCCTATTAAAACAAGCTTGGAAGGAGGAGTGGCATCCACTTCCATAATAGCTTGCCTCCGGAAACCCTATGAACCTGGAGAGAGGATGAAAAGCACCCAAGCATCGAGAACTCTCCTTCATAGGGCCGCTGTGAGTCGCCTGCAACTCGGCAGCACTTAACAACAACAACAACATACATGGACCAAATAAACAACACCAGTATACCAAGTCTAAAGGAGACACAGCCTCACCTTGGAAATGATTGTGACAGCAGCATTGTATAAAAGGGAGAATAGAGACACTAAGCCACAAGATGACAGTCCTGGAGCAGAAGCTAAGGGGCAATAACCTTTCCCTGGTACTGTCTGAGACAAAAATCCTTCCCTGAAGCTGGTACATGGGATTTGGACTTAAATCCTCCTAAACTTGAGACAGTAATCAGAGTGAAAGATCAGCAGCATCACCAGGCTCAAGATATCACAGAAGTGATTTGTGGCCTAAGCCACAAATCAAGGGTTGGCTGGGGGGTGGGAGGGAGGTGCCAGAAGGGGTAGGTGGGAGTGCAAAGGATGCTGATATAGCAGGGAAAGGGACAAGACATACATGCTGGAAGGGGTGGAGGTGGGGGAAAAACCAGACACTGAATGTATTAGGTGTCTCTATAAGGGAGTGTGTTTTTCATTGCTCCTTCTGTAAAATGCTTATCTGTCAGATACTATTCTAAATCTAAGCATCCACATTAAAACAGACTAGGAAGAAGGATTGGCGATCTACTTCTGAAATATAACAGGGGTATGAAAACCCTATGTACAATTAGAGCACACCTAGAGTAGAATAACAGATATAGCAACTGAGGCTGAGCCCTCAAATTTACAAACACAAAGGAGGAGGAACAGTTGTAAGCAGAAACTAATGATTGAAAATTGGAATGTGGGAAGCACTCATGTAGGAACACTGGACATCATTAAGAAAGAAATGGAACACATAAATATTTATATATTAGATATTGGCAAAATAAGATGGATTGGCATGGGACATTTTGAATTAGACAATCATATGGTCTACTATGCCAGACATTAAAAGGTGAAAAAACCCAAACAAATTTGGGTTGCTTTCATAGTTAATAAGGACATTTCTAGATTAATTTTCAAATACAATGTCGTGAATTACAGGATAATATCCATATGCATCCAAGGAGGACCTGCTAATACCATTATCATTCAAATTTATGCACCAACAAACAGAGCCAAAGAGGAGGAAAGAGACGATTTCTACAAAGCTTTGCAATGAGAAATTGATTGAATATGCAACAAGGTATCTTAATAATAAGGGGTGACTGGAAGGCATAAGATAGGATCCAGGAAGAAGGATCAGTGGTGGGAAAACATGGACTTGGTGACAGTAATAAGGCTGGGGATAGAATTCTGCACAATGATTTATTCATTATATATTTTATAAGAAATATAAACATAGGCTATACATATGAATTTCCCCTGTTGGCATGTTCAGAAATCAGATTTATTACATACATGAAAGGAATCACGGGAGAAGTTCAGTATCAGCTTGAAAACTAGGCCAGTGCTGATTGTGGAGCAGACTGTTGTAAGGTCTCCAAGGAAGGACAGAATCCAATGTAGGCCAAGGGAGAAACTGCCAGGCTGGCTCTCAAGTAGAAAACCAGGCCCCACTAAGAGTTAGAGGGGGATTTTATACTTTCTTGGAAGGGATTTGGGAAGTGTATGCATACACTTCAAGATAGGGAAGTGGGCTGGGGTCTCAGACAACTATTCCTGGGAAAATGGGGATAGGGTAGTTTCACAGACAGAAAAAGCACAGCTGATGTTTCTTATTATTGGATTCTCTCAGTAGTCATTCTGGGAGAGGAAGGAAAGGGCTCTGCAGTCGTAATAACCATCAGATACACATATGCAAGTTCAAACTCAAGCTAAAGAAGGTCAAATCAAATCTACAGGAATAAAAATTTGATCTTGAGTCTATTCCACGTGAATTTAAAAACCAACTCTGCAACAAACAAGTTTGAGGCCTTGAATGTGAATTAACAAAAACCAGATGAGCTGGGGAGGATATCAAGAATATCATGTATGAAGAATGCAAAAGGTCCTTAGAAAGACAGAGGAAGATAAAAAGTCCAAAATGGATGTCAGAAGAGACTCTGAATAGTATACTAGAGCACTTGGAAGCCAGAGAAAAGAGAAGATGTCAAGAATTAACGAGCTGGATCAATTTCAAAGGGCAGTTCAGGAAGA
>NW_006399963.1:3981925-3984307 GCF_000299155.1 Elephantulus edwardii | reverse complement strand
TTGAAAAGGTCAACAAAATCTATACTCCACTAGCAAAACTCACAAAAGAAAAGAGAGAGAAGATGCAAATAATCCGAATAAGAGATGAATCAGGTAACATCACAACAGACCCAACTAAAATAAAAAAGCAAAGTATTATAATGAAATATGCAAGGAGTTGGAGTTGGTAAATCCCAAAAGACAAATTCTTAAACAGAAGGAATTAAATTACAAATTCAAACCTGAGCTGCAATACTTAAGGATGCTATGGGCAGAATATTGAGTGATCCAGGAAGCATTAAAAGAAGATGAAAGGAGTATACAGTCACTGTACCAAAAAGAATTGGCTGACACAGAAGAATTTCATGAAGAACAACCTATGATGAACAGGCAATGATTATTAAGTTCAGGCTGCTCTGAAGCAGTTGGCAAAACACACCCCCCCCCACCCCCCCACCCTGAACCCTGAGCCTGGTTCCAGAGACAAAAGGAGCCAAACAAGGAAGTAAAGGTGGATGGAGCCTTAAAGTTCAGCCAGCCACTCCCACTGGACTCATCTATGTAAACATCTTGCAGTCCAGAGAACAGAAAATCTCAGGAAAATGTCTTGAAAATTATCAAGAAATTATGCAACTTCAACTCAAGACCACCAGTAAAGTGTTAAAGTGGGCTCCCCTTTCCCTTCATCTTAATGCCCCTTTTGAGCACGAAGCCGCCAGAGAGTCTGCACCCCTATTTCCAAATGGGAAATCCACAAATAAAAAAGACAATCTCCTTGTAAAAAAAAAAAGCCCCTTGGAATTGATGGAATACCAAGTGACTCACTTCTTTCAATAAACAGATGCTCCCCTGGACATGCTCACCAGGCTATTCCAAGAAGTTTAGAGGACAACTACCTGGCCACTGACTGGAAGTGATCCATATTTATTCTTATTTCAATAAAAGGTGACCCAACAGAGTATGGCAATTATTGATCAGTATCACATGCAAGCAAAATCCTATTGAAAATTATCAAAAAATGACTGGAACAAAACTACCAGAAATACAAGGTGGGTGTAGGAGAGGTCATGGCACTAGAGACATTATAGCCAATGTCAGATTGGTCTTGGCAGAAAGCAAAGAGTACCAGGGAAATAGCTATATGTACTTCACTGACTGCAAAGGCATTTGACTGTGTGGATCACAACAAATTGTGGCTAGCCTTGAGGAGAAAGGGAATCCCAGAACACTTGATTGTGCTCATGCGAAACCCATACTAGGACCAGAAAGCAGTCCTTAGAACAGAGCAAGGAAACACTGCATGCTATCATTGCAAGAACAGGAAGACAGTCCAAATGTCCAACCACAATAGAATGGATTAAGAAATTGTGGTACATTCACACGGTGTGATACTATGAAGCATGCAGGAGCAATGATTTTGAAAATAACCAACTAACTTGGGAGGAATTGGAAAGCATTATGCTAAGTGAGCTAACTCAGTCCCATAAAGACAAACACTGTATAAGACCATTATTGTAGAAATAGAAAGACAACTAGTAAAATGTGTAGAAGGATCCAAGCAGGGGAGGGTAGGAGAAAAGGGGTGAGCATTGGCAGGGAATAATTATAGAGTAGGACAATTTGATGGGTAGAGGTAGCGGTGGGTAAAGAAAATGGAAAAATCTTGTGTGAAAAACAATGTATATGAACTTTGTAACTAAACCAGTATAAGATAAAAATTTTATTTAAAAAATCAGTGAAGAGTGTGTCCAGGATGCATTCTATTTCCCTACCTTTCCAATATATACACACAACAGATCATTAGGGAGGTTTGGATTTATGAGGCGGTATGTAGCATCAAGATTGGAGGAAGACTCATCAACAACCTGCATTACACAGATGACACAACCTTGCTGGCTGAGACTGAGGAGGACCTGAAGAATTTCTCCAGAAAGGCAAGGACTGTCATCTTCAACATGGATTAAAAGTTCAATATCAAGAAAATAAAGATTCTCTCCACTAGGCCAATTGGCTGCACTGTGATAGATGGAGAAGAGATTGTGGTTGTTAACAGTTACAGCTTGCTTGGCTCCACAATCAACACTCTTGACACCAGCAGTCAGGAAATCAAAAGACAGATAGCACGGGGAAAAATCTGTTGTCAGGGACCTCTCCAGACTAAGATGCTCCTGATCCTGACCATGGTCTTTGCAATAACGTTCCATGCATCAGAGAGTTGGACAAAGAGTGAGGATGAGAGAAGAAAAACTGAAACCTTTCAGTTGTGGTGCTGGAGAAGAGTCTTGAACATACTATGGACAAATAAAACAATGCAATCCCAATACAAATACCAACCCCATTCTTCAACGAGATGGAAAAGGCAATCTCCAATTTCGTATGGAATGGAAAAAAGCCCCGAATAAG
>NW_006399963.1:3974837-3980105 GCF_000299155.1 Elephantulus edwardii | reverse complement strand
GGCATTTGGACAAGAACAAACTGGGAGGAGGGTAGAGAGAATAGTGCAACAATGAATGAATGGAAACCCAAAATCTCTGTAAATGTTTATGAAAATGAATAAAATATAATTATAGAAAAAAAAACAAAACAAAAAAGTTGGTCTTGTAGAGGTATAACCATGTTTCTCCTTGAAAACTAGAATTTTGAAGCTCCATCTCATGTACTTTTGGCATGTGGCCTTGAGGGACTCACCCTTGGAGAAGGAAGGGTGGAGGGAAAGCGCAGGAGAGGAAGACCCTGAATGAGATGGATTGATTAAGTAACTGGGGCAATGGGAGTAAGTGTGTCAGAGTCAGTGGGATTGGCTCAATATAGGGCAAAATTCAGAGGTGTAGTACATAAGGTTGCTATGAGTAGTGGGTGACTTGACAGCACATAACAAGAATAGTAACATGTATAAAAAAAGATAAGTGTATAGGGCAGGGTTCAGAGCTATTATACACAGGATTGCTGAGTCACAATTGACTGAAAGGTATGTGTGTAGACATATGTATATATTCATTGAGGGCACAATCACTGATACTTCTAAGAAATATACAAACACTTTTAAGAGATTGGTTTTTTTGGGGCTTGAAGTTTTAGGACCTTAGTCTCATGGGACAATTCAGTCAATTGTCATAAATTAGTTTATAAAGTCCTACAGCTTAGTCATATGAACAGCATTTTAAGAGCTATTAAAAAGCTATTTAAAAGCAGACATATATTATGCAATTATTCATTTGTAGTAGCAAAAGGGGAAAAAGGAAATCAAAGTTTTTGATATAAATTAACGTAAAGGGCTAATACCCTATTGGACCTATGGCTTTATGTAACCCGAGATCAGAAGAATTAGATCGTGTTTGAGGAAGAATGTAGTGCCTACCTGACCAAGAAGATGTAAAGCACCAGGCCCCAAGCTTCCATATGCCCAGCGCGGGGTGCTGTCTGGCCTGGGCCACCAAGCCCCACCTATGCCCACTAGGTCCTCCCATCTGGCTGGCCTATTGCTGTAGCTTCTCCCACTTACCCGGGTGCTCCGCCTCCTCTTCATAGCCCCGCCCCAGATTGTGAGCCCCGCCTACGCGATCCACGCCCGCCGCTCCCGTCCCGCCCCTCTGGCCTCAGCGTAGTGCAGGGGACGGGTTTTACGCACTGACGTAAGCAGTCGTGCGCAGTGACGACCCGCGTTCCTGTTACTCAGCGGAGCTGTGGCCTCTGGTTTAAGCGGACGGGGTTCGGATTCTCGAGCAGAGCTGGGTAACGGCCACTGCCCCTAGTACCTGTCCCCTCCGGCCAGCTGCCTTGTCCCCGTTCGTTTTGCGGCCAGGTAAGTTTGGCGGGCCCTTCTGGCTCTGGCGGCAGCTCGCTATGTTTGTTGTTGTGTCGCCGACGCCTGCTCTTCTGTGGAGACCTTCTTGGGCGGTGGGGGCGGGGGCGCCGTGGGGGCGGTGCGGGAACAATAGCGGCTGGGGGTGAGGTGCAAACGGACCCGAAATCCGGCCCGCAGGCCTGAGCCTCGCCTCCTCTAGCGGCCCGCGCGCTCCCTCCTCGCGTGCCACCTTTCCACGTCGGGAGGTGAAAATGGAACTGGGGTGGGTGGCAAGTTCCGAAACACTTGGGGAAGCGCTGGACGGAGGCGCCTTGCAGGCCGCTGCGCCCCAGCCGCCGCCTCGGGAGCCGGGAGAGCGCTCTGTTGTGGGGTGTCGTCGCCCAGGGACCCGCTTTGATTCTCGGAGCTTTCTTTGTGCGAGCGTTCTGGGCGAGCGCGGGCGGCCGCGCACTGCAGGCCCACGTCTCTGGGATCCGGGGCAGCACCGGGCCCCGGCTCGAGCTGGAGGTGCTTTTTTAAGGTGGACTTGAGCTGTAGTGGTCTGCGTTCATTTATCTTGAGGACCACTCCGCGGTGACCTTTTGACTTTTTCACCCCACCCTCCTGTTTCTTTGTCTTGTGTTCATGATTCGTAGACCGGAGACACAAGTTCATTTAAAAACCTGAAAATTTCCTCTTGGATCCAGACCGTGGACGTTTTAACATGTTGACTGTTATATCCGACAACATCCAGGGGCTCCTATTTTGACCTCTGAGATTCAGTGGTCTTGCAAGTACACGTCTGGACTCTATTGTTTGGGGGGAGGGGGGGAAGCGTCCAGTAACCACCTCCATGTCATCTGTCTTCATTCATTAATTAATTTGGCTGCTCATTTGCACTGCACAGATTTACTTGAAGGTAAAGAGAAATACCCCTTTCTAGAGCAGGTTTTGACAGAAAATACAGTAAATGAGATGTATGTTAAGTAGTATAGATGATGGAGAGTCTCACTCTAGTATTTTGTAAGTTTTTCTAGTAGTACATTTGAACCTCTAGTACAGTGCTATATGAAGCAAATTCTACCTATTTCTCACTAATTATTACTTCTAGTGAGAACCAACTTTGGTTTCTGAGGCTGTAAACTACACAGGAGGAGATTACAAATTTTTAAAAAAATTATTTTAATTTATTTCTTTTTCATTTCAATGAGCATCTACAGAGATTTTGGAATTCCATTCATTCATTGTTGCACCCTTCTCCCCCCCCACCCCACCTCACCCCACCGCCCACCGTTTGCTCCTCTCCTTGAAAAACAAAAGGCCCCGCGCCTCCCCCAATCCTACCCCCAACCCCAAATATAATCTACTCTGCAACACAGATTACAAATTTTTCTATCTTGTAGCAGCTGGTGGATTTGAACTGCTAGAGAGGTGCCTTCCTTTATCTTGGATTTAGTACTGCACTTTCCTATGGATTATGTATACAAGCATTTATTTACTAAACATTTTACATTTTATTTTTTCCAGCCTTGTCATTTGTCATGACTAGTTACTTCATATTGCCCTATTGTGGTTTAAGAGATCAAATGACACAAATGAACCTGCTAGTGTTGTCCCTAACCAATGAATGTCTTTTCATCTATATCTTCAGAAACCTAGAATAAAAGATTGATGAAAAGTTCTTTATAACTGATAATGTTTAAAAAAATCAAGCCTTAAAAAAACCCTAAAATACTTTGTTTTTAATAGTTATTTTAATTTTTCAAATGTCTCATTGATAAGTTCATTTATAGTATTTGTCATGGTAACACAGGTTTTTTTGGGTCACTTAAATATAGTCTCTTTCTTACTATGTCTAGGCCCTTCACTGTCCTGAAGTAATAATATGCAAAATGTCATTTATTAGAATATTGCAGTGAGGTAGATAGAGGTTTGTGTGGAGTGTGTTTACATTTTATTTCATTTTGGTAGAGATTTTTGAATCACTTTTTTTAAAAAAGAAATTTTTATTTTGTACTCATTTGGTTACAAAGTTGGTATACATTGTTTTTTCACACCAGATCTTTCCTATTTCCTTTACCACCCCTTCCTCTACCCTTCAAATTATGTGACCCTATGATTACCCCCCTGCCCATCCTCACCTGTCTGCTCCTAATTTCTACCCCCCTTGGATCCTCATACGCATTTTACTAGTTATCTATTTCTATAATAATGGTCTTATACAGTATTTGTCCTTACGGAACTCAGTTCACTTAGCATAATGCTCTCCAGTCCCTCCCAAGTTATCTAGTAATTTTCAAAATCATTACTCCTTATGCTGCATAATATTCCATCATGTGAACATACCACAGATTCTCAATCCTGTATATTGTGATTGGACATTTGGGCTGTTGCCATGTTCTTGCTATGGTGAATAATGCTGCTATGAATATTGGTGTACAGATGTCTGTTTGTGTCTCAGTTCTAATTTTCTCAGGGTGTATTCCAAGCAGTGGAATAGCTGGATCATTTGGAATTTCTACATTCAGCTTTTTGAGGAAGCACCAAACTGCCTTCCAAAGTGGTTTTACCATTTTACACTTCCACCTGTCTTGACATATCTTCTAACATTTATTACTTGCTGTCCTATTAAACTTTGCCACTGCTGCTCAAGTGAGATGGCACCTCATTTTGTGGTTTTGATTTGTGTCTCTCATTGCCAGTGATTTCATGTATTTCTGTTGGCCGTCCGAATATCTTCCTCTGTGAAAGGTCTTTCAATGTCTTTTTACCCATTTTGTGATTGGGTTATCACTTTTTTTTGTGGAAGCCCTGAAGAATTCTGTAAACTTTTGCTTTGAGGCCCTTGTCAAATGTTTTTTTCCCAGTCAGTTGTTTGAATCATTTCTATATATAACTTTTCTCTGTTTTCTTGGACATTCACTATCTGGAAATTAAACCTGGTCTGGAATGTTTTTAATATTAAAAAGTAATGTAAATTGTGTTTGATGTGTTTATTTTTATTTTTTTAAATTTTTTTATTGCATTTTTTTTTAACGTGTACCGTCAAATCAGATCTGACGATTGCCCCCTCCTTCTCCAACAGAGCATCTGGTGGATTTGAACCGCGTACCTCTGGGATTGCAGTGCAGTGTCTTCCCACTAGGCCACCAGAGCTCCCTTGGTGTGTTTATTTTTATATGTGTGCAACAGGTCCAGTTTTGAATAATACTTGAAAGGTTTTGATGACTTCTGTATTTTAAGCAGAAAATCTCAGACAAAAGAAACAAATTGCACAATATTTTATTGTTGTTGTGGGTATGGTCAGTTGACTACAACTCATACAGCAATCTTAGGAACATTGCAGCCTTCCCTGTCCTGCGCCATTCTCACAGTTTTGCCATGGTGAAGTCCGTTTTTGTTGTCAGAGTGTCAGGACATCTTGGTGAGTATCTTGCTCTCTCTTGCTAACTTGCTAACTTGCTACTTTTCTCAACATAATGTCTTTTCCAAGGGCTGGCACTTCCCCAAAATATGCCCAAAGTCTGTGAGATCCTTGCCACCATAGAGTACCATGTTTACATTTTCTCCAAGATAGATTTGGTTGTTCATTTCATAGTCTTTGTTATATTTCCTAGGGAGCTCTTGATAAGGGGTTGCACTGCTAACCCAAAGCCAGGGAATTCAAATCCACCAGCTGTTCCTCAGGAGGAAGTTGGGCAGTCTCCTCCTGTTCAATTTAAGGCCTCTGAAAACCTCCTAGAGGATCAGTTGGTTCCAACTGTGCGACAGTGACTTTTGACTTTTTTCAGTAGTACATTCAATCCTGTTTGCCAGCACCAGAATTCAAAGGCATCACCTACCTTCCTTCCTTCCTTCCTTCCTTCCTTCCTTCCTTCCTTCCTTCCTTTCTGCGTTTTAAAGGCAATCATTATGAAAGATGTTTGAGGAGAGACCATT
>NW_006399963.1:3963304-3973782 GCF_000299155.1 Elephantulus edwardii | reverse complement strand
CCTTCCCAATTTTGAACCATGCAGTGTTCCCTTGCTCTGTTCTGACGACTGCCTCCTGGTCCAAGTATAAATTTCACATTAGAATGATCAAGTGTAGAGGTCCTTAACAACAGATTTGCCAGTACAACTTGCCTTTTGATTTTTTGGCTGCTGCTACCATGGATGTCCATGGTAGATACAAATAAAATGAAATTATTATCAACTTCAGTGTTTTCTCCATTCATTTTGATGTTTCCTGTTGGTCCACACTTGTCAGGATTTTAGTTTTCTAAATGTTGAGGTATAACTCATACTGAATTCTTTTATCTTCTTCAGTAAGTTCTTCAAGTCTTCTATTTCACAAGCAAAGTTATTTCATCAACATTACTCAGGTTGCTGATGAATTTTCCTTCTATCTTGATGCCACTTCTTAATTTAGTCCAGCTCCTTGAGAGCTTTTCTCTACGTACAGATTGAATAGCTTTGGAGAAAGGTACAAGCCAGGTGCATACCTATTATGATGGTAAACCATGCAGTATACCTTTGTTATGTTGCAGTGACTGCTTCTTGGTCTATGTACAGATTTTGCATAGGCACAGTTGTATGATTAGGAGTTCTCCTCAATGTTACCTGTAGTTTATTATGAATGACACAGATGTTTTTGCATAGTCAGTAAAACAAAAGAAATTTTTACTAGATTTTCTATGTAATAGATCCAAATGAGGTTCTTCCTCTGACTCTCCACCTTTCCCAACATGATGTCTTTTTTCAAGGAGTAGTCCCATCTTGACAACATGTCCAAAATATGTGAGATGAAGTTTCACCATCTTTGCCTCTAAGAAGCACCCTGATTGCACTTCTTCCAAGACAGACCTGTTTGTCCTTTTGGAAGTCAATGGGATATTCAGTATTGTTCTCCAGCACCCAATTCAAGGCATCAAGAATGTGGCATCAGGATCAGAAGAAGACTCCACAAAAACCTGCGTTATGTGGATGGCACAACTTTGCTTATTGAAAGTGAAGAGGACATGAAGCACTTGCTGCAGAAGATCAAAGACTGTAGCCTTCAATGTGGGTTACTTCTCAACAGACAGTATCATGATAGAGGGAGAAAAGATTAAAATTTTCAATAATGTTGAAATCATTCACGATGGCATCTTACTTAGGTCCACAATCAAAACCTTTGGTACCAGCAGTCGAGATTAAGAGACCTATCACATTGGGAATCTGCTGTCAGGAACATCTCCAAAGTTCTGAAGAGAAATGATGCCAACTTTGACAAGACTAAGGTGGCAAGTCTTTTGAAACGCTAAGGTGAGCCTGGTCCATGACATGCTCTTTCCTGTTTTTTGCTTTGCATCTGAAAGTTGGACAGTGAATAAGGCTTACAGAAGAATCATCGATGCCTTTTAGTTGTGGTTTTGAAAATAGTACAGAATATTCCATGGTCTTTCAAAAGAGCAAACAAGTATGTCTTGGTGAAAAGTACTCCTTAGAAGCAAGGATTGCAAAGCCACATCTCACATTGGGCACATTGTAAGAGGGGACAATCCTTAAAGAAGGATATCATATTGAGAAAGGTGGATATAGATCGATTTGTTGTTCTTGTTATGTGCTGTTGAGTCACCTCTGACTCATAGCGACCCTATGTACAACAGCTCTGAAACCTGTTCTATCCTGTGCCTACTTCATTGTCTCTAACACACCTACCCTCAATACCCAGTCACTGAATCTCTCCATCTAATTGAGGGTCTTCCCCCCCCTCTGCTGTCTGTTCCTCCACCCTTCCAGGCATGATGTCCCTCTCCAAGGACTGGTTCCTCCTTGCAACATGCCCAATGTACATCGAATGAAGCCTTAGAATCCTTGCCTCCAAGGAGAGCCTGGTTTCACCCTCACTGGGACAAATCTGTTTGTTCTCCTGGCAGTCCATGATATATTCAGTCCTCTTCTCCAGCACCACAGCTCAAAGGCATCTATTCTCTTTCTGTTGTCCCTAGTCATTGTCCAGCTTTCTGATGCTTAGCGTGAAGACTATGGCTTGGATCAGGAACTCCTTAGTCTCCAGACTGACATAGTTGCTTTTCGGTACTCTGGAGAGGTCCTTGACTGCGGATTTTCCCGTTGCAATTTATCTTTTGATTTCCTGGCTCCTGGTACCAAGAGTGTTGTTTGTGGAGCCAAGCAAACTAAAGCTGTTCACAATCTCAATCTCTTCACCATCTATCATAATGTTGCCAGTCAGCCCAGTGGTGAGAATCTTTTTTTTCTTGGTGTTGAGCTTCAATCCATATTGAAGGCTGCAGTCCTTGACCTTCTGCAGCAAGCACTTCAGTTCCTCCTCAGTGAAGCACAGGTTGTTGATGTTTTTTCCTCCAATTCTGATGCCACACTCCTCCTCATAGAGTCTAGCTTCTCCGATGATCTGTTCTGCATATAGATTGAAAAGGTATGGAGATAGGACATACCCCTGGCATATACCCTTCCTGATTTTAAACCATGCAGTGTTTCCTTGCTCTGCTCTGACAACTGCCTCTTGGTCCAAGTATAGGCTTTACTTAAGCACTATCAAATGTTCTGGCTTTCATAATTAAAAAAGTAATTTCTAGATTGGTATAGGAGAGGAAAATCTCCAAAAAGATTAATAAACCCAGTGACTGTAACAGTGGGCTCAAGCATATTGAAGATGGTGAGGATGGCACAGGATGGGAAATGTTCAGATCCATTGTTCATACGGTAGCTGTGAGTCATAATGAACTCAACAGCACAAAACAGGAGCAATTGGTCTTCTGTCATTTTTATTCATTGTCCATCTTTCAGGTGCATCACAGGAAGCAATTGAAAATACTGGTGACTTAGATCAGGCATATCCTAGTTGTTAAACAGACATGGTTAATTTGTAACAGAAATGTCCTTGACATATTTTCTCAGTATAACATCTTTTGATTTCTCAACTGCTTTATGCTTGGTGTTGATTATGGATCAAAGTAGAATGAAGTAGTTGACAACTTCACTGTTTTTTCATCTATCATGGTTTTGCCTCTTTTCTAATGGCTAGAATTTTTGTTTTTTTAATGTTGAAATGTAATCCATACTGAAGGCCATAGTCTTTGATCTTCTGTAGCAGGTATTTCAAGTCCTCTTCATTTTCTACAAGAAATGGGGAGAAATCCTCAATTTTTTTCATCTTTGGCTTTAGTGGTTGGTGTGTATGTTTGAATGATAGTTGTAATAACAAGTATTCATAGTATGCTTTTGAATAGTAACTGGCCACTGATACTACTGTACTTTAAGATACCATGAATCACTTTCTACGAAGATGGTGCCAAAAGCGAAGAAGGAAGCCCCTGCCCCTCCCAAAACTGAAGCCAAAGCAAAGACATTGAAGGCCAAGAAGGCAGTCCTGAAGGGCGTCCACAGCCAAAAAAAAAGAAGATCCGCACGTCACCCACGTTCCGGCAGCCCAAGACGCTGAGACCCCAACAGCCCAAATGCCCCCGGAAGAGCGCTCCCAGGAGAAACAAGCTTGACCACTATGCCATCATCAAATTTCCCCTGACCACTGAGTCAGCTATGAAGAAGATAGACGATAACAACACACTTGTGTTCATTGTGGATGTCAAGGCCAATAAGCACCAAATTAAACAAGCTGTAAAGAAGCTCTATGACATTGATGTGGCTAAGGTCAACACTTTGATTAGGCCTGATGGAGAGAAGAAGGCCTATGTTTGACTTGCTCCTGATTATGATGCTTTGGATGTTGCCAGCAAAATTGGGATCATCTGAACTGAGTCCAGCGGGCTAATTCTAAATGTAATAAATTTTTCTCACAAAAAAAAAAAAAAGATACCATAAATCAGTCTTGGCAATGGCCAGTACCAGTCCATCTCATCAGTGCCTAGGATGTCTGTGTATTAATTCAACTTCATTTTTTTTATCACTTCCAATTTTCCTAGATTCATACTTCATTTATTTCATGTTCCTATTATCAGTGGATGTTTGCAGCTGTTTCTCCTCATTTGCAGTCTTGCCACATTCACACATGTAAGTCTCACATTGTGTGAAAGGTTTACTTAATGGAGTCGTTAAGGTAGATTTTACCTTAAGGAGGCAGCTCTTCCGCAGTCACATTGTGAAGTCATATGAAGAACTCATCTTCCGGCACCATATAAAGCAGTGTTCTGCTGCTATTTATTGAATATTTAGGGTCCTGTTACTTCAGGAGTGGATAGCCTGTTGTGCTTCTTAGTCATAAATTCTATTAAAATCTTGTAAATGTGTGATCAAATTCTTTGATGTTACACTGTTGACAAATTCTATGTGATTCCTTGTCTCCCACTATGTGGGAAATAAGTTTAGCACTTGTTTTGGATATGAAAGAGTTTTTGAATTTTTTTTTGTTATGTGACAAAGTCTTCTCATGTGCTTTACAGCTTCAGGAAACCAATTGAGTGTCAGTTTTCAGTTATATGGCAGTCAGTTCAGAGATATATGGTAGAAATTACAAAAGTAGAAAGTGATAATTTATTAGGGTAAGGATGAAAACCTTGAGAAACAAGTGTTTACTGTCTTATCTATAGAGAGGATATGTCATATTCAAAAGAAATTTACTTATTAAAAAAATCCTTTGTTTCTTACAGTCAGGCTATATTCAGAAAGAAAGTTTTAAAAAGTATAATAGTTTTAGTGAGATAAAATTCACCCTTTAGAGTATACAATTTTGTGAATTTTAGTGTACTTACAAGTTGAGTATCACGAACCAGTAACTCTAGAATATTTTCAGAGTGCTGAATATCCCATGGACTTACAGAAGTATAAGCAAGTCTGTCTTGAAGAAAGGCCAGCTGTTAGAGTGCTCCTTAAAGGCAAGGACAGTGAAACATTATCTTATTTTCTTTAGGCATGTTTTCGGGGGCAGGGGTTCATTTCTTGGAAAAAGACATCATGCTGGGGAAAATGGAGGGCCAAAGAAAGAGAGGAGGACCCTCAACAGGATTTATTGACACAGTGGCTTTATTGACACAGTGGCTTTAACAGTGCACTAGAACATAGAGATTGTGAAGATGGTGTAGTAAAGGGCAAAGTTCAGACCTGTTGTTGATTCAGTGACGCACAGCAGCAACAGCCGATAGTTGAAGGGAACTGATGCCTAATCCGTCGGAAATTGTGATGCTAAGTGCTTCTCTGGCATTTTGAAACCAGAAGCATCTATCTGGGAAGGAGGAAGATGGACAGTTTCCTCGTATTCAGTTTACAACCTCCACAAACTGGGCAATCAGCTGTGAGTTGGTTCTGACTTGATTGTAATTTGAGAACAGTTGAAATGCTTAGTTGCGCAAGTGGAACTAAGAAAAGGGAGGTCTGGTGGCCTAGAGGGTAAAGAGTTGCTCTGCCTACCCAAAGGCAGGTAGTTCCAATGTACCAGCTGCTTGTCAGGAGAAAGATGGGCATGTGTAATTTACAACCTCTGGAAATGTCATAAAGGGTAGCTATGAGTCAGTTCCATCTCTCCATGTAAAAGTAAAGCAACAACGTATGGTTTTAATGAGTTTATTGTTCAGAATGGCTTTCATAGGCCATTGCCTTTGACTTTGCCACATTGACTGGCTGGGAACATGCAAATAAGGTTATAAATTGTATAAATTCATGATGGGTTTGGGCCATACTGCCTAGTTTAAATTGAGGAGGTTTGCTGTTCTTTTTTATTTTGCTGTTTTGTACCACCTTCACTGTCTCTGATACATATGAGCCCATTGTTATAATTACTCTGTCAATCCATCCTGTGGAGATCATCTTTTCTTCCTCGAACCCTTCATGTTGCCCAGCGTAATACTCTAAGTACTGGCCTCCCCTAACAACTTGCTCAAAGTATGTGACATGAAGTTATACCATCCTTATTTCTAAGGAGCACCCTGGTTGTATATCCTTCAAGACAGACTTATTTGCTCTTTTGGTAGTATATGGGACATTCAGTATTCTTTTTCTAACATCACAATTAAAGGCATTGGTTCTTCTTCTGTTATTCTTTTTTTTTTGTTATTCTTATTAAACTTGGTTATTGTTCAACTTTCAGGTGTATAGGAAGTAATTGAAAAGACCATAGTTTAGATCTGACACACTTTAGTCTTTAAACATCTCTACTCGTTAGAATTTCGGATAGGTTATTGACAGCAGTTTTTCCCAGTGCAGCATGTTTTTTGAATCTGGCTCTGTCTTAGAGAAGGTGAAACCAGGGGGATTATTGGAGGCAAGGATGATGAAACTTCATCTCAGATACTTTGGGCATGTTGTTAAAAGAGGCTACTTCTTGGAGAAGGAAATCATGCTTGGAAAGGTGGAGAGTACGTTTAAGAGAGGAATATCCTTAGGACGATGAATTGACATGATGAGTGTAATAATGTCAGAGATAGTGAGGATGATGTAGAATATGGCAGGATTCAGACCTGTTTTTCATCAGGTCATTATGAGTCAAGAGTCAGGTGGACAGCACATAAGAACAACAGTTACCCTGCATGTTGATTGCAGATCCAAATAAAATAAAATGATTGACAATTTCAGTGTTTTCTCTTTCTACTATAATCTTGATTATTGGTCCTGAATGCTGAGGATTTTTTTATCTTGAGGTTGATAAGTTGAATCGATATTGAAGACTGCAGTCTTTATTGTTTCTCCAGTAAGTGTTTCAAGTCCTCTTTGCTTTCAGAAAACAAGGATGTGTTGTCTTTATAACATAGATGATGTTGTTGAGTCTTCGTCTGGTCCTTATGAGACATTCTTACTATAGGCCAGCTTCTCAAATGATGTGCTCAGTGTACAGATTGAATAGGTGTGGAGAAAGGCATACAACTCTGATGTACTCCTTTCCTGATTTTAAACCATGCAGTGTTCACTTGTTCTGTTTGGACAACAGCTTATTGATTAATGGATGTGTTTTACATGTCCTCAGTATTAGCATCATATAGTCAATAAAACACAGATAAATATCTGGTATTCTCTGCATTCAGCTAAGATCTTGTCTGACATCAACAATGTTAACCCTTTGTACCATGGCCTCTACGGAATGTAGCTTGATTTTTCTGGGAGTTCCCTGTCAGTGTAGTTTTCTAGCCATTTTGAATAGTCTTCAGCAAGATTTTACTTGCTGTGAAATGATATTTTTTGATAATTTAAACATTCTTGGGCCCCCCCCTTTTTTTTAAAAAAATAAGAACAATTAAGGATCTCTTCTAGTCAGTTGACTAGGAAATTGCTTCCAAATTTCTTGACATAGACTAGTGATTACAGTCTGGGTTACATCTAATTATTGAAATAAGCCAGTTGGTATTCCATAATTTCTTGGGGCCTTATTTTTTTGCCAGTGCCTTCAGTGCAGCTTCAGCTTGTCCTTCATTACTGTTAGTACTTGATCATCTGCTACTTCTGGAAATGTTTCAATGATTCTTTTTGATGCAGTGACTTTGTACACTGTCAGTCTTCTTTTGATGTTTCCTGCATCATTCAGTATTTTGCGACTAGAATCCTTCCGCATTTCAGCTCAAGACTTGACTTTGTTTTTCACTTCTTTCAGCTTGGGAAATGCTATGTATGTCTGTCCTTTTGATTTTCTAACTTTAGTTCTCTGCTCATTCTGTTATAATGTAGCAAGTTTAATGGCAGAAAAATAGACTCTTAATACTAGGAAGAAAGAAGTGAGAATCTTAGGAGAGGAAATTGGTGTTAGAATTGGTATAAGTAGGTGCATGGATTGTGTCTCATGGGAATTGGTTTTATGTTGTGGATGGGGACTCAGTGGAGGTCAAACAAGGCTATTCTCATGTCAGCCCCACTCTTTTTACAGATCACTGAGTGTCTAGCTTTCTGGAAGTCTCTGGTCAAGATTGTATGGATAGTAACCTTTCTAATTTATACGGTGCAAGGAAGCCATAATTGCATAGTTTTAGAGATGAGTTGTTTGCCTCACCAGTGAGTTGTGATGCTTATTGTCTTACTCCTAAGCTTGTTCCTGTAACATTTAGAAATTTTGGGATTTTGCTTTAAAGTAGTTAATGAACTTTAGTTTTAGTAGTAAGTTCTAGGTAAACAAAATTTGCTACCCTGTGACTAATCTAACCCAAACATGGTGATGTTAAACCAGTTTCAACATGTGGTATTACAGAGTAGAATTCCTTCATAGGGTTTTTCTTGTCCTTAATTTTTATGGAACCGGTTCACACAGGCCTTTTCTTCTGGACCCTCTGAGAAGGTTCTGAAATTATTCTGTCATTTAGGGCAGTAGATGGAACAACAGCTTCACATAGGTTCACTCTCAGTCCCGTCATCTGTGCTTTGTCCCCAGCAATTTCTGGAACTTAGGTGAATTGGTTTGGCCTCAATTTAAACTTGCATATGAGTAATTGATGGTCTGACTCACAGTCCCCCCAGGCCTAGTTTTGACTGCCAGTGTCAAGCTTCTCCAGTGATTTGTCACTGAAAATACGGAATTCTGTCGTTCTATTTCCAGCCTCATTTCTATCACCAAGCCCGTATTTCCCAGCTCACTCTAACTCACTGTTTTCAACTTTTGCATTCCAGTCACTGGTTATTATTAACTCATCCTGATTGCATGTTCTGTCTATTTTGGACTGCAAGATTTGGTAAAAATTCTCAAGTTCTTCTTTGGCTCTAGATGTAGGAGAGTATATTTGAATAATGGTCCTGTTAATGGTCCTTGTATGCATATGGATAATATCCTATCACTCACAACATTGTATTTAACGATGGAACTTGAAATTGATTTTTTTTACTGTGAATGCAATACCATTCTTCTGTTTTTTATTCCAAGTATTGTATCCCATGATTGTCCATCTCATCTCACTAATGCTGTGTATGTTGTCGATGTTCATGTGTTCCATTTCATTTTTTACAATTTCCAGTTTACAGACATTCAAGCTACATACATTACATGTTTCAATTACCAAATGATATAGAACACTTTTTTCTCATTTCAATTATCTTTCAATCTGGGCTCTACCGTGGTACTAGCACTGTCTGCATCCTCTGCTGTTCCGAATGTTTTCCAAAGCCTCTTATTTAAAAAGTGGATGGCCAGTCCTGCTCCCTAGCCTGTCTTAATCTGGGAGCTGTACTATAACCTGTCCACCATGGGTAACCCTTCTGGCATTGACACACCAGACACAGCTGTCTGGCCAATGGATTGGAAGAGGTCCATATTTGTTACCATTTTCAAAGAAGGTGATGTAACAGAATGTGGTAACTATAGAACAGTATCATTAATGTCATCACATGCAAGTAAATTAGTACTGAAGATCATTAAAAACTCTTTAGAACAAGTACATTAGATAGCAGGATTTAGAAGAGGTCGTTGGGCCAGTGATATCATTGCTGATGTCAGATGGATCCTGGCTGAAAGTAAAGAATACCAGAAAGAATGTCTGTTTGTGCTTTATTGGCTATGCAGCGGTGTTTGACTGTATGGATCATAACAAGTTGTGGCTGACATTGAGAAGACTAGGAATCCGAGAGCACTTACTGTGCTCATGTGAAACCTATACCTGGACCAGGAGGCAGATAGAGCAGGGGAACACTGCATGGTTTAAAATTAAGAAGAGAATGTGTCAGGGTTGTATTTTCCCTCCATAGTTAGTCTGTATGCTGAGAAAATTATTTGAGGAGCTGGACTTTATGAAGAGAAATAGGGCATCAGGATTGGAGGGAAACTCATGTGTATTATGCAAATGATATAACCTTACTTGCTGAAAGTGAAAACTAATTGAGGCACTAGCTTCAGAGGATTACGAAATGCAGCCTCAATTTGGATTTCATCTCTGTGTCAAAAAACAAAGATTCTTAACCACTGGATCAATAGGCAACATCATGATGGATATAGAAGAGATTGAAACTATCCATAGCTTAACACCTTTGGTACCAGCAGTAAGGAAATGAGACATATTGCATTGAGAAAGTACAGGTAGGGGCATTTTCAAATTATTGAGGAGTAATAATGATGGCAGTTTGAGGATTAAGGTGCGTCTCATTCAGGCCATGGTCTTTTAAATCACTTACTATGCATCTGAGAGCTGGATACTGAAAAATGGCAGAAGAATTAATGCCTTTGAGTTGTACTCAGAGGAGAACACTTAACATCCCAAAGATTGTCAAAAGAACAAATAAATATATATATATTGAGAGGCTGGAGTCAGAGTGTTCTTTGGAGGCAAGGATGATGATGCCTCACATACTTCAAGTATATTGCTAGGAGGGGCTATTCCTTGGAGGGGGACATGATGCTTGGAAAGGTGGAGGGTCGACCAAGGAGAGGAAGACTCTCAACCAGGTGGATTGACGTGACTGCCACAGTGGGTACTAGTGTTTGCGGAAATATGAAGATGGCACAAGCTAGGACAGGGTTCAGATTCACTGTTTATAGCGTCACTAACAAAAAGGGCAACCTAGGTAGAACCATCAAGTATGGAAACACAAGGGAGGAGGAACAGCTGTAA
>NW_006399963.1:3954108-3960805 GCF_000299155.1 Elephantulus edwardii | reverse complement strand
GCTTGGGAGGGTGGAGGGACAGCGCAGGAGGGGAAGACCCTCTATGAGATGGATTGATTCGGTGACTGGGGTAATCGGGATGGGTGTGTCAGGTGGTGCGGTTGGCGCAGGATAGAGCAGGGTTTAGAGCTGTTGTTCATAGGGTTGCTATGAGTCAGAAACGACTCGATGGCACATAACAACAACAACATGAGTTGTACTTGACGCAACGGCACCTAACAAAAAGAGATGAATTGCTTCACCCTTCTGGTTTTAGAACTGAAAATAGAGTCTTTTAGAAAGCTTTTTTCTGGAAGAGTTGTTTCCTAGTTAGGTATTTTTCTTCAGGAAACATACTGGGACAAAAGGAATTCTTCTTGGTCAGAATCTGAATCCTCTACCAAGAATAGAAATGAAAGTATACTTTTTCTATTTTTAAAAAAGCAGAGAAAATGGTTAGGTTGGCTGTTTTTGTAATCCAGGGTTAATAAAGTTATATCACTAACAAACTTAACGTTAGACAGTGAGTTGGTGATATGTAGTTAAGTGCTTAACTGCTGACTGAGAAGAAGGCATTTCAGACCCATCAGCTACTCTTTGGAAGCAAGAGATGGCATTCTACTTCTACAGAATTGTAGATCCTTCGAAAGCCTGTGGGCAGCTTGCTGAGGAGCTTAGGTGGTGTAGTGCATAATATGTTCAGCTGCTAACCAGAAAGTCCGTGGTTTGAATCCACCAGCTGCTCTGTGAAAGAAAACCAAGCAGTCTCCTGTAAAAGGAGCCCTGATGATCTCATGGTAAGAAGGAAGTGTCTTGCAATGCAAAGACAGGCAGTTCAAATCTACCAGCTACTCCCCAGGAAAAAGATATGAACAGTCTCCTCTCATACATTTTACTACCTCTGAAAACTCACTGGAGACTAAGCTGTGAGTTGGTTCCAACATAGTACATAACAAGACTAACATCTTGTTGTGTTGTTGTTGTTAGGTGCCATTGAGTTGACTATGACTCATAGTGATCCTATGAATAGAAGATATGAATCCTGTTCTATCCTGTGCCATTCTCACACTTCCTGACACAAGAGCCCATTGCAGCAGTCACTATGTTAGTCCAGCTAGTTGAGGGTCTTCTATTTACTCTACCAATCCCAGCATCATGTCCTTCTCCAAGGAATAGCACCTCCTAGCAACATGCCCAAAGTATGTAGGTGGAACTTCATCATTCTTGCCTCCAAAGAGCACTCTGGCTACACCATCTCCAAGAGATAATCTGTTCTCTTGGATGTCAATGAGATGTTCAGTGCTCATCTCCAACACCACAGCTAAAAGGCATCAGTTCTTGTCCTGTCATGTTTCCAGCTTTCAGATTCATAGCAAGTAATTGAAAAGACTGAATGGCCTTAATCAGACCCACCTTAGTCCTTAAACTGACATCATTATTCCTCAATAATTTGGAGAGGTCCCTAACTGCAGATTTTCCCAGCGTAGAGCGTCCCCTTTTTTCCCGACTGCTGGTACCAGGGGTGTTAATTGTGGATCCAAGCAAGATGAAGCTTTTGACAGTTTTAATCTCCTCTTCATCCATCATGATGTTGCCTGGTCTAGTGGTAAGAATCTGTTTTCCTGACATTGAGATGCAGGCTATACGGAAGGCTGCATTCCTTGATTTTCTGCTATAAGTCCTGTAGAGATTTTTATTTTTACTTACAACTTTAAATGAGTTCTTACATTAAACAGTGCTATAAAGTGGCAGTTACTTGATGGCAGTCATTCTATAGCATAGTGCTTATTTATAACTAGCCTTAGTGTTCCCGGAGACTTTGTGTAAGATGTGGAAGTAAATTAATGTAATTAATTAAATTACATTAATTTGCATTTTAAAGGCATTTTATAGGATTGCCATGAGTTGGAATTGTCTCATCAGCAGTGCGTTTTGATTGAATGCTCCTTAGAGGCAAGGATGGTGAAGACTCATCTCATAGTTTGGGCATGTTGTTAGGAGGGTCTGTTCCTTGGAAAGGGACATCATACTTGATGTCAAGGTGGAGGGTCAACAAAAGAGAGAGGACAATCCTGAGTCAGATGGATTGACAGTGACTGCGGCAGTGGGCTCAGGTATGTCAGAGATGTTGAAGAAGGTGCAAGATAGGATGGGGTTGAGATCTCATATGGTCACTATGGATCATACTTAACTCGATGACACCTCACAGCAACAACAAAGAGATGTATGGATCATAACGAATTCTGGATAATATTGAGAAGATGGAATCCCCTAAACACATAATTGTGCTCATGAGAAACCTGTACTAAGAAGCTGTTATCCAAACAGAAAGAACAGATATTGCATAATTTAAAATCAGGAAAGCTATGCATCAGGAGTGTATCTTTCCTGCACACCTGTATTCATTCAGTCTGTGTGCTGAATAAATTATTTGAGAAGCTGGACTGTGTAAAGTATTTGGCATCAGAATTGGAGGAAGGTCTATCAACAGACTACATTATGGAGAATGTATAACTTCCTTGCTAAAAGTGAAGAACTTGGAAAAAAAAAGTGAAGGACTTGAAACAGCTGCTACAGAAAGTCAAAGCCTACAATATCGATTACAACTCAGCATCAAGAAAACAGAAATTCTTACTACTAGACTAATAAGCAGCATTGTATTAGATGGAAAAAAGATTAAAGTTGTCAGTTATTTCATTGTATTTGGATCCACAATCAACACCCATGGTAATACCATTTGGGAAATAAAAGATATGTTGCATTGGGAATATGTACTATCAAGGACTTGTCCCAAAGTTCTAAAGAGCAAGGATGTTGGTCTAAAGATTAAGGCATACCTGAGCCAAGCCATGGTCTTTTCAATTACTGTGATGCCTTTGTGTCATGGTGTTGGAGACAAGTACTGGCTATCCTGCATACTGCAAAAAGAATAAATCTGTCTTGGAGGAAGTACAGCCAGGGTGCTCCCTAGAGACAAGTTTGGTGAAACTTTGTGTCACATACTTTGACCCAGACTTTGATCATGTTGTTAGGAAGAGACAATTCTTGGAAAAGGACATCATGCTGAGAATGGAGGAGTGTCAGAGAAAGAGAGAAAGACCCCCCAACAAGGTGGATTGATACAGTGACTATATAGTAGTGGACCAGAGCATGTCAGAAAGAGGGAAGATGGGGCAGGATAGGGTCAAGTTCAGATAAAGTCTTCATAGGTTGCCATGGCATCTAACAACAAAGAGGTGCCTTGAGAGAGCTTCCCTCAAATAAATAAAAATCTCCACCCTCCTGCACCCCCAGGTCCCAGTCTCTAGGCAAGCTTCCAAATTTTGGAAGATATGTCAGTTGCTGTTCTTTTCAGAGTCGTGGACTATACCATATATATATGAGATGTCTATGTCTTGTTGTTTGTCATTGAGCTGGAACTGACTCATAGCTGACCCACTGATGAGGTTTCAGAGACAGTTAATTGCACAGGAGGTGATTGCCCATCCTTCTTCTGTGGGGCAGCCAGTTGATTGACTGCATGCCTTCAAGATTGCAATGCAGCTTCTTGCTACTGGGCCACCAGATACATCATAACTGGTTAAAATTTCTCAGTTCTTTAGAAAGTTAAGGAACTTGTGAACATGGGTTTAGGTCCATGCTTTAGCTCTCATTAACTATGTAGATTGATTTATTTAAGTTTTCTAATGTCTTTGGACCTGTTTTATTATTTATACAGTGAGAATGATAATAGCTTCTAGTCCCAGTGCATGGTACAGTGCCTGGAACAGAATATATAACTTAGGAAATTTTAGCTGTTACTTTCACTTGTTCCTTGAAACGCAGGATAAATGTAAAATTACAAATAGATTTAAACTAAATTTGATGTGTAGCGTGTATTCAGATTCTCTAGAGTCTACCATTTGCTTTGCTGTGCATATCCAGAGTGTTTATTTAAAACTATGTCCATCTCATCTTATCTATATAGACTAACATGTTAACATTTGAATCAGTAGTCCTATCTGTCTTAAAAATTGGAAATGTTACAGAAGCACTTAGTAAAGGGAAAGTATTTTCTACCTTCTCTAATCTTAAGGGAGGCTCTAGTAGCTTGTTGGTGTTTTGAACCATCGTGTTTGAACTAATCCATAGCTTACCCTCCAGCAGGTTTTCAGAGGCATTAAATTGCATGGGAGAAGATTGCCCGTCCTTCTCCCGCAGAGAAGGTGGTGGATTTGAACCACATACTTTTGGGACTGCAGTGCACCATCTTACCGTTAGGCCATTAGAGCTTCCTAGAATAATTGGTGACTGTGGTGTTAAGGTTGTTGTGCACTGTAGAGTTGGAACCAACCCATAGCTAATCTTGCAGTGAGTTTTCAGAGGCAATGTTAAAGAATTGTGCTGCCAACAGGTATGTGGTTCGAATCCACCAGTTGCTCTGCAGGAAAATGGCATTCCCATCCTGTATCATTTTCTTCCTCTGAAAATCCACTTTAGGGTCTACTGTAGGTAAGTTCCAGCTTGAGAGTACACAAAACAAGTCGCAAGTTGTTTTGTCATTTTCATCTTTCCTATAGTAAAAAATTGTGTAAGCTTTCCAAATTTTGTTTTACTGAAATAGAAAGCGATGAGAAACATAAAGTAACGGCAGATAACTTTATAATTCTTTATATATTAAGAAAATGAAATGCTATTACTTCTTTCAAATTTAATCTTTCTTGCATCTTTGTCTATCGACCTGTTAATGACTTAATAGTTTATTAACCATTTTCTTAAAAGTTCACTGCCATAAAATTTATTTCCGTGCCTAGTGACTCTCAGTTGGGTTTCCTAGGCTGCAGATCTTAAGGGAAGAACTAACTTATCTGTCTCTCTTAGAGCATCTTGGGTATTCAGCTCATCAGAGATGTTTACCCTTTTGGTTAGCCACACAGAAGCCTAACAGAGCTCAGCTATGGCATGTAAATTTAGTTCTTTTATTGGCTAAGAATATTGACTATACAATGTATTGCCAAAAGACCAAATAGATCTGTTTTAATAGAGGTATAGCAGCCAGAGTCCACCTTAGTTAGAAGTAAGGATGCCAAGGTTCCGTCATATACTTTGGGCATGTTATCCAGAGGGACAAATCCCTGGAGAAGGGAATGCCATGCTTGGAGAAGTAGAAAACCAGTGAAAATAAGAAAGGCTTCTGAACACATTTTTTGACATAGTGAGTTTAATTACAAAAGAAATTGAGAGAATGGTATAGAATTAGGCAGGGTTTTGTTCTGTTGTACCCACAGTGGCTGTAAATTGGTGGCATCTTAACGAGAGGCTTCTAGAAAAATTATTTATAAGTAACATCTAGAATAGGCTCTTAAGAGTTTTCTATGTAGTACTTCTGTGGTTAGATTATTGTTCTTTCTTGAGGCCAGCAACTATGAGATGACACTGGTTTTAATATCTTTTTATTGAGAAGACTCTCTGGGTGATGTTTGTTACTGACTAGAAGATTGTTGGTTCTAATCCAGCAGAAGAAAGGCCTGGCAATATATAGAAAAAGTCACACTCAAACTCAGTGCCATGGAGTTGTAAACGACTCATAGTTGACCCTCTAGTAAATTTTCAGAGGCTATCAGTTGCAAGGGAGGACATTGCCCATTTTTTTTCTATGGAACTGCTGGTGGATTTTAATCACCAGAGAGGTAGGTAGGTACACTCTGTGGGTTAGCAGTGCAACTCTCTACAGTGTGCTACGTGAGCTCCCTACAGTAAAAGCAGACATGTCCATGTGGGACAGATTTACTCTGACATGCACTGACAAGAGTTGATTTGGTTGAGCCTGGTTTGATTTATTAAGAAACTGCTTTGTGCCTATTAAGTGATGAGCTAGACAAAGGAAGTAGAAGTCAAGTCAGTCTACTTTTTGTGGTTTGAGTATAGTAAAATATAAAGAACAAGCATAAATGTAAGTAAGCAAATATCACTAAGTATTTAATTGGGAATTTCTTTTGTCATTTGATCTGAGAACTGGACATTGGGACATTTAAAAATATACTCAAATAAAGAAAATTAAATTGAATCTGCAAGAACCAAAATTTGACCTTGAATCTATTCCACCTGAATTCAGAAACCTACTCAGGAACAAGTTTGAGGCCTTGAACACTAATGAGTGAAGGCCAGATGAGTTGTGGGAGGATATCAACAATATCATCCATGAAGAATGCAACGGGTCATTGCAAGAAAAAGGAGGAAGAAAACCAAGATGGATGTTGGAACAGACTCTGCATATTGCACTTGAGTGCCAAGAAGAAAACGGAAGAAATCAAAAAGTTAAGGAGCTGAATGGAAGATTTTAAAGGGGAGCTCAGGAAGACAGATTTAAAAGGGCAGTTTGGGATGATAGAGCATTCTAATGAAATAAGCAAATAGCTGGAGTCAGAAAATCAAAGGGGCCAAACTTCCTCTGCATTTTTTTTTTAAGTAAGGTTTATTGACAAGGTTAAATTAGGAAAATGGTTTGCAAATGGTCTATTTTCCCTAAACTTTCTGCTCAAGCTTTTCCTGTTTTATTTCTTATGTTTCTTCCTTTATTTTTAAAAGAATTTATTATTAATTTCAATGAAAATTTACAGAAACTTTGGATTTCCATTCATTCATTGTTGCGCTTTTCTCCTCTCCCACCCTTTCCCCCTAGTACACTATCCTCTTGGAAAAGTAAAAAAAAAAAACAAAAAACCTTTCATTGTTTTAC
>NW_006399963.1:3948405-3949113 GCF_000299155.1 Elephantulus edwardii | reverse complement strand
TATGAGTCGTCTACGACTCGACGGCATTAAACAACAACAACATGATAGAAGCACTTCTTAAACCTTTTGTCAATACTGAGACGTTTGGACTGCTTTCTGTTGCTGGGGATTTCAATTCCTTGAAGCCTCTAGAAAGTTAAAACAGCCAGCTACACCTGCTTTGTTTGGCAGGAGGTTTAAAACCATTGAGAAGTTGCTGTTGGAGTGAAAGCTACCTCTTCCTGGACGTGTTCTAAATAGCATTTCTGACTAAGAAAGATCTCATTTGGGACTACAGAGGGTGACATAAAGGAGTACTTTGGTTAGAGGACGAAACCTGGGAAAGTTAAAGTCTGTTTCAGATGGAAACCTATAAAAAAAGGAAAACACAAATATTTTCCACTAAACCAAGCAGTAGAAAAGTGGAAAACTCTGTCAAAGGTTTAAGTATAAGACAGTCCTGCTGGGTTGTGGCACACAGATTCTCTGTCTAGCTTTCTCCTAAGACTTGAACAAAGGTTACATTCAAGCAAAATAAACAAAAACCAAAGCTTTTGACTTTTTCTGTTACTTTTGAATAAAGAATTTAGGGTGCGGGTTTTTTTCCCCATTCAGTTATATTTTAGTTCCTTAGAGCTGTGGTGCTGGAGAAGAGTACTGAGAATACCATGGACTGCTAGGAAAACAAATAGATTTGTCCTGGAGAGGGTTAAACCGGGTGGCTCCTTG
>NW_006399963.1:3945745-3948305 GCF_000299155.1 Elephantulus edwardii | reverse complement strand
GGTCCACTCTACTATATGGCCTTTGCTGTGGACTCCTGTCATGACAAAAATATGTAATAACATAACATATCCCTCTTAAACAGTTATCTCCCTCATCTGTTTCAATGCAGTATACATTATCGAACCCATCTTTCTCAGTCTCCCCCCAGCCCTGAGGTCAGTGGCACCATGCAGTATTTGTCCTTTTGTGACTGAGATCCTTCACTCAGCATAATGTCCTCCAGGGTCACCAGTTTTGAATAATATTACATGAGTTCCTTGTTTTTCAATGCAGCATAATATTCTAATGTGTGAATATACTATAGCTTCTCTATCCTTTCGTTTGTTGATGGGCACTTAGGTTATTTCCAGCTCCTTGCTATTTTGAACAAAGCCGTGATAAACATGGGTGTGCATATATCTGCTGGATACCAGTTATGGTCTCTTTGGGGTATATTCCCAGTAGTAGAATTGCTAGGTCAAATGGTATCTCTATTTGCAACTTTTTGAGAATGCGCCATACTGCCTTCCACAGTGGTTGCACCATTTTATACTCCCACCAACAGTGAATAAAGGTTCCACTTTCTCCTCAACCTTGCCAGCATTAGTTGCTTGCTTTTCTGTTAAATTTTGCTACTCTGACTATGGTGAGATGATATCTCATAGTGGTTTTCTTTTTTAAAAAAATTTATTTTTGTGTGAGTGTACCATCAAATCAGATCTGACTGGTACAGGAGGAGATTGTCCCTCCTTCTCCCGGCAGAGCACTGGTGGATTCGAACCGTTTGCCTTTGGGATTGTAGTTGCAGCTCCTTGCCACTAGGCCACCAGAGCTCCCCCTCATAGTTGTTTTGATTTACATCTCTCCTAGTGCTAGGGATTTTGAACATTCTTCATGTGCTTGTTGACCATCTAAATGAATGTCTTCTTTGGTGAAGTGTCTGTTCATATTACTGTGCCCGTTATTTATTGGATTATTTGCCTTGTTGTGGTGTTCAAGTATTTTATAAGTGCTAGATATAAGTCCCTTATCTGATATGTCATTACCAAATACTTTTTTTAAATCTCTGGCTTCACTTTTTACCCTGTTGGAGAAGTTTTTGGATGTGCATAGGGATTTGATTCTTAGAAGGCCCCATTCATCTATTTTATGTTCTCCTGGTTGTAGGTTTTTCAGGATTCTTGGAAGACTGTTTATGTTGTGGATTAGGACTTCTAGCGTTCTTCCAAGCTTTTCTTTAATGAAGATTATAGTCCTTGGTTTTAATCCTAGGTCCATGATCCACCTTGAGTTGGTTTTTGTGTACGGAGTGAGGTGTGGATCTTGCTTGAGTGTTCTACAGATAGTTTTCCAATTTTGCCAGCACCATTTGTTAAAAAGGCTGTCGTTTCCCCCACTTAACTGATTTCATCTCCTTGCAAAAATCAGTTGACCATAGATAGATGGGCTGATCTTTGAGTTCTCAATTCTATTCCATTGATCTATGTGTCTGTCTGTCATTTTACCAGTACCATGCTCTCTTAACCATCACGGCAGTGTAGTAGGGTTTGAAATTAGGGAGTGAGATACCTCCTACCTTTCTTCTATTTTTAAGGAGTGCTTTGCTAATTCAGAGCTTCTTTCCATTCCAAATGAAACTGGAGATTGCCTTTTCCATCTCCTTGAAGAATGGGATTGGTATTTGTATTGGGATTGCATTCAGTGTGTAAATTGCCTTTGGTAGTATTGCCATTTTCACATTTCCTTTCCATGAGCAAGGGATATTCTTCCACTTCTCCAGGTCTCTTTTTGTTTCTTGTAGTAATGTTTTGTCATTTTCTTTGAATAGATCCTTTGTGTTTCTGGTTAGATTTATTCCGAAGTATTTAATCTTGAGATTTGCTATTGGGAAGGGTATTGTTTTACTTAGTTCAGGTTTTGTATTCTCTTTGTCACTGTAGATAAATCCAGCTGATTTTTGTATGTTGATCTTGTATCCTGCTACTTTGCTGAATTGGTCCACTGTCTTCAGTAGTTTTCTTGCTGAGTCTTTAGGGTTTTCTAAGTATACTATCATATCATATGCATAGAGAGATAATTTTACCTCCTCTTTGCCAATTTGGATGCCTTTTATTCCCTTCTCTTGTCTTACTGCTATCGCTAAGACTTCCAGTACAGTATTGAATAAGAGAGGTGAGAATGGGCATCCTTGCTTAGTATCTGTTCTTAAAGGGAGTGCCTTTAACCTCTCTCCATTGAGAACAATTGTTGGCTCTTGGGTTTGCATAAATACTTTTTACTATGTTGAAGAAATTCCCCTCTAATCCCATTTTGTTGAGTGTTTTAATTGGGAAAGGGTGCTGTATTTTGTCAAAGGCCTTTTCTGCATCAGTTGAGAGGATCATGTGGTTCTTGTTCTTTGCTTTGTTAATGTGATGAATTACGTTAATTGTTTTACTTACATTAAAAGAATATACTGAGTCACTGTATCGAAAATAATTGGAAGACACAGAAGAATTTCATGAAACAACATATAGCAAGAGCCTTTGGTGATGAAAGAAGTAGTTCAGGCTGCTTTGAAGGAAATGGCAAAAAATAAGG
>NW_006399963.1:3926534-3943124 GCF_000299155.1 Elephantulus edwardii | reverse complement strand
ATGGGAGTGTCAGAGACAGTGCGATTGGCACAGGACAGAGCGGAGTTTAGGGCTGTTGTACATAGGGTCGCTATGAGTCGCAGGCGACTCGATGGTACATAACAGCAATAACAACAATTTTGATTTAAAATTCCAAATATTTCCAGAGATATGTAGTAAAAAGTTTTCTTTACACTCTCTTTAGTTATCCTTTTATTCTGTCTGGGGACAGTGCTACATTATTGTGAATTATTCCAAAGACAATTTACATATTTACAATTAAGTGTATAAATCCATGTGTCCTGGGGTGGCACAAATGTTTACATTTTGTAAAGGAGACTTGTTAGTCAATAATCTTTTTAAAATATTTGGAATTTTAAATAAAATTGAATACACTACTTATTTAAATCATAAAGTGAAATTACTAAAATAAAGTCACTAAAAAGTTAATTGTCTATTAGCTGACAGGTTGGTGATTTAACCAACCGTGGGAGACAGGACTAGTGATTAAAAATCATATGGAGCAGTTCTGCTCTGTATATGTCAGTTTGTCATAAGTCAGAATTTGGTGGGCTGCATATTTAAAATTAACAGTAGATATGGAGTCTCTTGTCCAAAACCCCTAGTCCATGTGTATTTCAGAATTAAGATTTTTGTTTGCTTTGATTATAAAAAAAGTAATATAATGCATCGATTTTAACCATTATATTACCCAGAATTCCTTGTTGGAGATGAGGTAGTATCATACATCAGTGTTTTATCTCAAAGTATAAATGATACATTAAGTAGAATGAATAAAGATTTCAGTTAATTATTTTGCCATTTCTTCTCATGTTTTATCACCATATGAATTTGTACTAATCTATAAGTTATCAGGGATTTTATTTGACTGGGTCTACATTTAACACCCCATGGTTACAGCAGTTAAGAAATCAAGACACATTTTGCAATGGGCAGTGAAAAACGAAGACCAAAGAATCATTGCCTTTGAATTGTGGTGTTGGCAAAGAGTATTGAATATACTGTGGACTGTCAAAAAACAAACAAACCTGTCTTTGAGGAAATGCAAGCAGAGTACCCCTTAGAGGCAAGATGGGAAAACTCTGTTTTACATATTTTGAGCATGTTTTTAGAAGCTGCCAGTCCTTGGAATAAGACATTATGCTCGAAAAGGTGAAAAGTCAGAGAAAAGGAAGGCCCTCAATCAGATGGATTGACATGGTAACTTTAACAGTGAGTAAGACCCTATCAGAGGTCAGCATGATTCAGAATTGACTATATGACAGTAAATCAGTGAGTGAGTTGAGTAGCATGAAGATTATTTTTCTTTAGTCTTGTTTTAACTGGTATTGTCCAGTCACTTGATTCCTGGCAACCTCATATACAGCAGTACGAAACACTGCCCAGTCCTGTGCCGTCCTCAGGATTGCTGCTGTGCTTGAGCTTGTGTGCTTTATTATATTGTTCAATACTTAGCAGCACATCAGTAGTGTCTTTATTACATTCTTTTTGTGGAATTTAGTTTAGTTATACAGATAAAGGATAATTTAAGTACACTTTTCAACATACATGTAGATTTTGCAGTATTTTGCAATCAAAAGTAATGGTACAATGATTTTTATCTTGTATATACGTAATTTCACACTTGTAACAGAATTGCTAAGACAAGTTTGTATGTACCAATGTGATTTTGATAGAAATTGCCAAAGTACTAGCTATATTGTTCAACATACATTCATTCCTACTAGCACTGTTACAATGTCCATTTCTTTCTCATTAAAACAAAAAAAAAAATGACCAATCAATTGTATCAAATCAGAAAGGTATTTTTCAATCTACTAAGTGAAAAAGGTCTCAGTGTAGTTTTTACTTGTGTGTTTTTTGTTAAGAATGACATGAAGTATCATTTCTATTTCTTTATCATATACTGTCATATACTGCCCATATTCTTGCCTATTTTTCTGTTGCTCATTTTCTTAGGTTTGCAAGATTTATTTCTATGTTAGGGGAATTTAGTTACTTACTGTTCTTTAGGAATATTTTCTTTTTCAAATTTGTTCATTGTTTATAGTGAGTTGTGCCAAGTCTGCCTCCCCTCCATTCTCCCCACATACTTTGGGCATCTTATCAGGGGGCGCCAACCTTGGAAAACGACATCATATGGGGAAAAGTAAAGGGTCAGTGAAAGAGAGGAAGACCCTCAATGAAATGGATTGGCAGACACAGTAACTGCAACAGTGGGCATACACATGACAGAGTTTGTGAGAATGGCTCAGGGTAAGGTTCCCCCCTGTTGCTCATAGGGTTGCCTAACAACAACAGTAGTGGTAGTTGAGGTTATCTATCTTTCTTTTTTTTTTTTTTTAAATAAAATTTTTATTGTATACTGGCTTACTTAAAAGTTTGTATACATTGTTTTTCACACCAGATCTTTCCCATTTCCTCCCTCCACCCATCAAATTGTGTGACCCTATGATTACCCCCTTCCTCACCCCTTGGCTACCTTCTCTTCCCCTAGATCCTCCTTTTACTAGTTATCTATTTATTTCTCTTTTTGTTTTAACTTTTTGCTGTGATTTGGGTGAAGATTTGCAAAACGCATTTGCACTTAATTCATACACATTTTGTGACACTGATTGCAATCTTTAAGATGTAATGTCTCTCTTGTGATTACCATTTCTGCTTGTTCTTTCTTTTTTGTCTTCTGAGCATTACCCTTGGGCAGATCTTACCCATTTCATGTCATATGGCTGCAATATGTGGGTGATACAGTCTTGGTTAAGGAATGCGAAGACGTGAAGTACATAGTGCAGAAGATAAAAAAACTACAATCTTCGATATAGATAACATCTCAACATGAAGGAAACAAAAATCCTCGTCTCTGAACCAATGTGCAACATCATAATAGAGGTGAGAAGTTTGATGCTGGCAGTAATTTCATTTTACTTGGGACCACTAGTAGCAGCAGTCAAGACAGCAGTCAAGAAAACAAAAAATAAGTGTTGCACTGGCCAAATGGAAGGACTTTGCCAAAGTGCTTAAGAATGATGAAGTCAGTTTAGAGAGTAAGTACTTGACTCAAGCCGTGATTTTTTTTCCAATTGCTTCCAGTGTTTCTTAAAGTTGAACATTGAAGATGACAAGCAAATTGATACCTTTGAATTGTGTTGTTGGAGAAGAGTCCTGAGTACTCCAAGGCCGGCCAAAAGAACTAACAAGTGTTTCTTGAAGGAAGTGTAAAAAAGGTACTCCTTAGCTACAAGAAAGTGCAACTTTGTATCTCATGCACTTTAGACATGTTATCAGGAAGGGTCAGTCCTTAGAAAAGGACATCATGCTGGAAAAGGTGAAAGGTCAGAGAAAGAGAGGAAGATCCTTAACTAGATGGATTGACATGACTGTTAACAGTGGCTTGGGCATATCAGAGATTATGAGCATGGTGCAGGATAGGGTCAGGAACTGATCTGTTGGTCAGAGGGTCACTGTGAAGCATAATTAACTCACTTGCACCTAATAACAACTACTACATAGAGATCACTTGTCAAGCTCAAGATGAACTACAGGAATGATACAAGTTTCATCATATCATCTAATACTTAGAGTATCTGTAGACCACTATTCTCTATCAGACCAGCAAGCCTGGTGGCAGATAATTTTAAAAGCTGGGTTTTATGAAGTACACAACTTTATGAAACAGTTTGAAATACTGGGAGAATTACCAGAATGTGATAGTAAAACACAGATTGAGTATGTGCTGTGGGGGTTGGAGGTGGGGAAGCACCAAAGGATTTGTGCAATACATTAGTTGCAGCAATAATTTGTTAAAAGTTACAAAAGCTGCAAAGCTCAGTAAAATGAAGTGGGCATGATTAGCACCCATGAAAGCCATATATCATTGACTGCCAGAAGAAGAGACAGATATGTCTTGGAAAAAGTACATCCACAATGTTCCTTAGAAGCAAAGATGGTGAGACTTTGTGTACTTTGGACGTGGAGGACCAGTCCTTGGAGAAGAGCATCACACTTGATAAAGCGTGAGCAAAAAAGAAAGACCTTCACTGAGATATGGATTGACAAAGGGGCTTCAACCACAGGTTCAAATAACAACTGTGATTATAGTATAAGCTCTAGCTGTGTTGTGTTCTGTTGTCCTTATAAACATAGTAGCATGTACTTTATTGGTTTTTTTGTTACTGTTCTCAGACTTTCTTTACCCCTGCCTAAAATCTTACTCTATCTCCGTTCCTTTTTAGTGCAAAAATATAAGCTACTATAATCATAAATTCTTTTATGCTTATTATTTATGTTCATAAGAACATAAAATTCTTTTACCTTACCTTTCCTAGGCTTCAAATACTTACTCCTATACTTATCAAAAGACAGATTTTCTTCCCTTTTACTTCTCAAGCAATGCAATTTTTGCCACATCACACATTTAAAATTGCTCTTTTCCACATTATTATATTTCTCTATACTCTTTTCTTACCTCTGGCTGTTCTTTTTGTTTGTCTTTTTATATTTATTTAAAAAAAATAAAGTTTGAGCATTTCTAGATCACTGTCCTTGGCCTGCATCTTTCTTCCTTTTAATATTTTTATGTAAGATGAGAATTAACGTAATAAATGTTCTGCTTGGGTTAATAACATTACTGTTGTTTTTGGTGGTGTGGTGATAAGAATCTGTGCTGCAATCCTAAAGGTACACAGTTCAGGTCCACCAAATGCTCATGGGAGTAAGGTGGGAAGTCTCCTACCATGTACTTTACTGCCTCTGAAAACCCCCTAGAGGATCACTGATAGGTTGGTCCCAACTTGACAATAAACGTCCAGCACCACAACCCTTTCTGATAAGCAGACTAGATAGAAGTTTCTAAATTAATAGCTTCCTCCTGCCATGTGTACCATGAATTAAGCTATCCTGTTAATTATCTTTAATAGGACAATAAACTTACTGGAGCTTCACTAAAACCTGTCCACCATGGTGACCCCTCTGACTTTTGACACACTGATGGCACAGCTTTCTGCATCACAGCAACTCAAAAATACAGCAAATTGACAAACAAATACTATCCTAATTAGACCCATAACAAACAAGAGTACAGATATCAAAGCTACAAAGTAATTAGCAACATGCAGATCAATTCTTCAATAAAACAAACTGACAGATAAGTCTCACAGTTAAGGAGGCTCCATGTCCAAGTCTCAGGTACCAACTCTAAGGGAAGACTTTTCTCTTTCTGGGCTTAAAATTAAGAAAGGTGTGTGTCGGGGTCATATCCTTTCTCCATTCCTGTTCTCTCTATGAGCAGATTATTTGAGAATCTGGACTCTTTGAAGTGGCATCAAGATTGGAGGATGACTCATCAATAACCTTTGTTATGTATGTGAATGACGGAACTTTTCTTGCTGAAAGTGATGAGAACTTGAAGCACTTGTGCAGAAGGTTAAGCACTGCAGCCTTCAATATAGATTGCGTCTCAACCTCAAGTAAACAAAAATCCTTGCCACTGAACTGATAGACAATATCCTAAAAGATGGCAAAAAGTTTGAGAATGTCAACTCAAGAGACTGACTTAATCTTCTTGGATCTATAATCAGTATACTTGGTACCAGCAATCAGGAGATCAAGAGGTGTATTGTACTGGCAAAGTCAGGGACCTCTCCAATATTATTAAGGAGCAGTGATGTCAGTTTGAGGACTAAGGTGTGCCTGATTCAGACCTTGGCCTTTCAGTCATTTGCTATGCATGTGAGAGTTGAACAGTGAATAAGAATGACAGAAGAAAACATTGATGTCCTTGAAGTGAGATGTTAGAGAAGAGTGCTAAATATCTCATGGACTGCTAAAAGAACAAACAGATATATCTTCAAGACTGTGAAGCCAGAGTACTCGTTGGAGGCAAAGATGATGAAGTTTCATCTCATATACATTGGGCATGTTGCTAGGAGAGGCTATTCCTTGGAGAGGAACACCATGCTTGGGTAGGTGGAGGGTTGGTGGACCAGAAGACCCTCAACCGTATGTATTGATACAGTGACTGGAAAAGTGGCCTTGAGTGTGTCAAAAAGATTGAGGATGACGTAGGTTAGAAGGATGAATGGAAATGGAAGTCATTGTAAGGAAGTGGAAAATGCTCTTACAATGTGGTCATGGTAATCCAGATGATAAAGCAAAGGGTGTATGAGTGGTGGAATGGAAAAAAATTTACCCTGTCAGCTTCCAGTCAAAACATTAAAAAGATTTTTTAAAAAATGTGAAATAGTTGAAATTTAAAGAAGAAAAAATGTTACAAAGAAGAATGTGTTTACTGTTTGTCTTAGTTATTCTTAGAATCTGAATTCCATTAAAAATTGACACTTGATCTTTCATCAGTACTTTTTAGTTCTGATAGTGTCTTTATAGATTGTCATTTACTGTATGAGAACGTGCTCTTCTATGCATCGATTTCATAAGGGAGAATTGAAAGGAAGTGCTATTTTTCTTACTCTATTAAACACACTTTTTCTTTTCCACTAGATGGCTCATGTGCACTGCTTTGGCAGCTCAGTGGCATTTGCTTACTTGAGATTTTGATTTTGTGAATGCAGCTTTTTTTAATGTTCTCTAGCTGAGCCCTTATCTTGCAGTGTTGTAGATGTATGTGGTCACAGATTTCCCCACATTTTCTCATTATTCACTAACTTCTGGAAAGAAGCTTTTCTTTGTATTACTAGTAAAGAATGTATTACTATACTTATTGCTGTGTTAGCTGCTATTGAGTTACTCCCCTTCCTCTCACCTCCAGTTCATAGCAGTCTCCTATTTTACAGAGGAAAATTCTACAGAACAGTAGGATATTCCTGGCTATAGTCTCTATAGACACAGTTTCCCAGGCCTCCTTCTGTGGAATTGCTTGTTAAGTTCAAAGTAGCAACCTTTAGATTAGCAGCCAATTGCAAACTGGTACCTCCTACAGTGCCTAGGAGTTTTGTGTGGATTTTTTTTTAGAGTTTTGTTGGTTTTGTTCCAGGAGCTTTTCTGGACTTGAGTTTTCTTGACAACAATCAATATATTAAAATTTACAAATGTTACTGTGAAATGTGGTCTGATTCACAGGATGCCATATGTGTCAGAGTAAATCTGTGGCCCATAGTGTTGCCAGTAGTTGCTTTTATAAAAAAATAATTTAACTGGTACCTCTGGATGAATGGAAACCTCCAGCCTTTTAGTTAGCAGCCAAGCACTTAATTGTTTTTACTACCTGATTAGAGATTCTAACTTAATTATTTAGGAGTTGTCTCCAGCTTATGGTGCTGCCTCATAGGTTCTGAGAACTCTATTCACTAGTGTTTGCTATGACAGATTTATTGCAAGTAAATCATTGATTCTCTTCTAGCATAGTGCTGGATAGACTTGAACCACTATCAGCTACCAAGAGTATTTATTCCGTACGTAGATTCCCTCAAACTGTACCTGTTTTTTCCTAATAGTAATTTTATAGAATAGTAGTACTTTGGAAGCTTTGAGACATAAAAAGTTGCTTGATTCAGTTCAGCCTTTTGAAATATTTATTGTTTATGTATTTGATTCTATACTAGATAGTTTGGGTGACCTGGTGGCAATGAACTGTGCTGCAGTTTGAATTCACCAGTTACTTCATGGGAGGAAGTTGGACAGTCTCCTCCCCTGTGATTTACTGTCTCTGAAAACCTGCTGGAGGGTCAGCTATGAGTTAGATTCGACTTGATACATAACATAAGGCAGTGGGAGGAATTACTAGCATCAATAAAACAGATACATTTATAAATAGGAACTTGCTGTTTTAAGTAGCATAAAGCTAAAGGAAATGACTGATGCAGTGTGTTTGTAACCAATTATGTATATAGCATGAGGAGAATGTTTTCTCTTTCTATTGATGTTCTTGTCTACCATTGAGTTGTTTGCGACTAATAGTGATCAACAGCCCTATCCTGCTCTATCCTGTGCAAATATCGTTGTCTCTGACAAACCTGTCCCCATTATTCCAGTCACTTAATCAGTCCATCTCATGAGGGTCTTCCACTCTTGTGCTCCACCCTCCCAAGCATGACATTCTTCTCCAAGGGCTGTTCCCTCCTTGCAGCATGTCCAGAATATGTCAGATGAAGCTTCAGAATCTTTGCCTGCAAGGAGCAGACTGGTTTCAACCTCTCCAGGACAAAACCTTGTTCTCCTTGAACTCTCTTGTTCTTCTAACACTCCGTGGTATATTCAGTACTCTGGTGTATTCAGTACTCTTCTCCAGCACCACAGCTCAAAGGCATCAATTCTTATGTCGTCCCTAGTTATTGTCCAACTTTCTGCTGCATAGCAAGTAATTGCAAATACTGTGGCCTGGATCAGATTCACCATAATCCCCAGACTGACATTGTTGCTCTTTACTATTCTGGAGAGGTTCCTGACAGCAGACTTTCCCAATGCAATTGCTCTTTTAATTTCCTGGGTGCTGGTACCAAGAGTATTGACTGTGGAGCTAAGCAAACTGAAGCTGTTAACCATCTCAGTTTCTTCATCTATCATGATGCTGCAAATTGGCTCAGTGGTGAGAATATTTGTTTTCTTGATGTTGAGCTTCAATCCATATTGAAGGCTACAGTCCTTTACCTTCTGCAGCAAGTGCTTCAGGTCCTCCTCAGTTTCAGCAGGAAGGGTTTTATCTTCTGCATAACATAGATTGTTGATGAGTCTTCCTCCAGTCCTGATGTCACAGTCCTCCTAAACCCAGTCTCATGGATGATCTGTTCTGCATATAGATTGAAAAGGTATGGAGATAGAACACATATTTGGTGTACACCCTTCTCGATTTTGTAATAGACAGTATTTCCTTGCTCTGTTCTAAGGTCTGCCTCCTGGTCCAAGTAGAGGTTTCGCATGAGCAAAATCAAGTGTTCTGGAATTCCCATTCTTCTCAGAGTTAGCCACAATTTGTTGTGATCCAAACAGTCAAATACCTTTGCATAGTCGATGAAACACAAGAGACATTCCTCTGGTACTCTCTGCTTTCAGCCAAGATCCATCTAATATTAGCTGTAATATCCCTAGTACAAGAGCCTCTTCTAAACCTAGCCTGCACTTCTGGCAGTTCTCTGTTGATGTTTCAGTCGTTTTTGGATAATTCAGCAGAATCTTGCTTGCATATGATATTAATGATTTGATTGATACAGTATAAAAATGAAGAAAAAAATTTGCTAATTACGTATTCCTCTGCATGGTTCAAAATAGGGAAGGGCATCCACCAGGAAAGTATTCTGTCTTCATATCTTTTCAGTCTGTATGCAGAACCGATCATTGGGGACACTGGGCTGTATGAGGAGGAATGTGGCATTAGGATTGGTGGAAGATTCATCAACAACCTGTGTTATGCAGATGACACAACCCTGCTTGCTGAAACTGAGGAGGACCTGAAGCACTTGCTGCAGAAGGTCAAAGACTGCAGTGTTCTATAGGAATTGAAGTTCAACATCAAGAAAACAAAGATTCTCACCACTGGGCCAATTGGCAGCATCAGTCTGGATAGTGAAGAGATTGAGATAGTTAACAGCTTCAGTTTGCTTAGCTCCACAAGCAACATTCATGGCACCAGTAGCCAGGAAATCAAGAGACAAAATGGATGGGGAAAGTCTGCTGTCAGAGACCTCTCCTAAGTACTGAGGAGCAACGACATCAAGCTGGAAACTAAGGTGTGCCTGATCAGGGCTATAGTCTTAGCAGTTGTGTGCTATGCATTGGAGAGCTGGACATTAACTAGGGATAGAATTGATGCCTTTGTACTGTGGTGCTGGAGAAGAGTGTTTAATATACCATGGACTGCTAGGAGAAAAAAACAGGTTTATCCTGGAGAGGGTAAAGCCAGGCTGCTCTTTGGAAGCAAGAATTCTGAAGCTTCGTCTGACATACTTTGTGCATGCTGCAAGGGAGAGGAACATCATGTTTGAGAGAGTGGAGGGACGGCATAGGAGAAGGAAGACTCTTGACGAGATAGATCCATTCAGTGACTGGGGTAGTGGGAATAGATGTTTCAGAGACAGTGAGGTTGACACAAGATAGAGCAGGGATTAGGGCTCTTGTACATAGAGTTTGCTATGAATTGCAAACGACTTGACAGCACATAACAACAATAACAACATTACGTATAGTTTATGCTCATGATTGGTTATTTTGAGTTGTTAAGTTGGAAAGGGGAATTAGTAGCGAAGGAGTGCTTTTTAGATGCCTTTTTTTAAAAAAAAACAAAACAATAAAACAGTATGTTGTTGCTGCTGTTGTTATGTGCCTTCAAATTGCCTGTGACTCATAGCAATCCTGTGTACAACAGCCCCAGACCCTGCCCTATACTGTCTCAATCTTACTGTCTCTGACACCTACTGCCATAACCCCAGCCATGAATCAATCCATCTCATTGAGGGTCTTCCTCTCTTGCGCTTTCCCTTTACCCTCCCAAACATAGCCTCCCTATCCAAGGACTGGTACCTCTTTGCAACATGGCCAGAGTATGTCAGATGAAGCTTCAGAATCCTTGCTTCCAAGAACCAGCCTGATCTCACCTTTAGTCTCCAGACTGACATCATTGCTCTTCAGGACTTTAGAGAGGTCTCTGACAATAGACTTTCCCTGTGCAATTTGTCTTTTAATATCCTGGCAGCTATTACCAAGAGAGTTGGATTGTGGAGCCAAGCAAACTAAAGCTATTAACAATCTCAATCTCCAGTGCTTCAGGCCCTCCTCAATTCCAGCAATCAGGGTTGTGGCATCTGCATAACACAGATGATTGATGAGTGTACCTCCAAACCTGATGCCACATTCTTTCTCATAGAACCACACCTCCCTTATAATCTGTTCTGCATATAGATTGAAATGGTATGGAGTTAGGATATATCCCTGGAGTTAGGATGTACGCCAGGGACTCCTGGTGGCCTAGAAGCAAGAGGCTGCGCTGCAATCCAAAGGCGTGTTCATATCTTAACAAGTGCTCCATGGGAGAAGGATGAGCAGTATCCTTCTGTACTATTAACTGCTTCTGAAAACCCACTGGAGGGTCAGCAGTGGGTCTGTTCCAACTTGATGGTACCCAACAACAGGGTCTCTGTGAGTCACATTCAACTTGATGGCTCCTAAAAACAATAGCAGCAGTATATTCAGAAAGGAGAAAATTCCAAATTATAATTGATTGTGACAATTTTTTTATTGAGATTTTAATGAAAGTTTATAGAGAACTTGAATTTCCATTCATTCATTGTTGCACATTTTCCTCCCTCCCCCTCCCCCCTCCCCAGTTTGCTTTTTTTCTTTGGAAAAGAAATTCTTTCTTGGTTATACAGACCTGTCCCTCCCCCTCCCCCTAGTCCACTTTACTATGCAGCTCTTATTCTGGGTTCTTGTCATGCCAACAATATCTAATCATATTCCTTTTATACAGTTCTCTCTCTCATCTGTTTCAATGCCATGTACTTTATCCCCTCTTCTTAGTTTCCTCCCAGCCCCCCTGCCAGTCCTGTTTTATAACAGTGGCATTATGCAGTATTTGTCTTTCTGTGACTGAGATATTTCACTCAGCATAAAGTCCTCCATGGTCATCCATTTTGTATAATATTTCATTAGTTCTTTGTATTTCAGTGCTGCATAATATTCCATTTTGTGACTCTACCATAGCTTCTCTGTCCATTTGTTTGTTGATGGGTGCTTGGGTTGTTTCCAACTCTTTGCCATTGTGAACAAAGCAGCAATAAACATGGGTGTGCATGGCAATTAATTTTTTTTTAAGATATTTGGTTTTTTAAAAAAAAAAATTTTTTTTTAATTTTATTATTTTTGTGTGTGAGTGTACCGTCAAATCAGATCTGACTGGTACAGGAGGAGATTGTCCCTCCTTCCCCGGCAGAGCATCTGGTGGATTCGAACTGTGAGCCTCTGGGATTGTAGTGGCAATTAATTTTTAAAGGCATTTGCTGTTGAAAAAATGTTCTTGTCAAACTGGAGCAATAATGTCTAGTTCTCTGGCCAAATCATCTTAAAAGGAGAGCAAAATATTTTGTGAAATAGATTCATCCAAAGAAATGGTTTACACCTAATCTTGTGCTTTAGATAAAATTGAAATATGTTTTGAACCTCTTGTATCAACAAAGACTACTTTCATTGTCATGATGTACCATCAAGTCGGAACTGACCCATAGCTGATCCTCTGGCCGGTTTTCAGAGGCAGTTAATCGCAGGGAAGGAGATTTCTAACCCTTCCTCAAGAGCAGCTGGTGACCTCAAACTACTTCCCTTCAGGATTACAGTGTAGCCACTAGGCCACATTTATGATAGAAAGGATGTTGTTGTTATTATCATTATTATAACTTAAAAAAAAAGTTATGATCACAACTCATAACAAACCTGTAGGGCAGAATAGAATTGCCACATGGAACTTCCAAGGCTGTAAATCCTTACAGGAGCAAAATGTTTCATTTCTCTCTTGGAGTAGCTGGTAGGTTCGACTGCAAACCCTTTGGTTGGCACGTCAACACTTAGCCCACTCTGCCATCAGGATTTTTGTATTGTTATAACTATATAATAGCAGTTTGTTTCTTTTCCTAAAATCTTTTACAGAATCCTATAGTGCCTTTACAAGAAAAAACCTCAATAACCTAATTATAAAATGGGCATAAGACATGGAAAGACTTTTTACAGAGGAAGATACTCTGTTAGCCAACAGACATGTTGACCATCATTTCAAGAAATGCTCAGAATCACCGGCAGTAGGAGAAATTCAAATCAAAACCACAATGAGATACCATGGCACCCCAGTAGCAGTGGCAAAGCTTATTAGACCAGCAAGTAATAAATGTTGGAGTGGATGTGGAGAGATAGGAACTCTTAGACACTGTTGGTGGGATTGTAAAATGGTACAGTTACTCTGGAAGGCAGTTTGGTGTTTTCCTCAGAATGCTCAACGTAGAAATTCCATATGACCCAAGTACTTGGCTGCTTGGAATAGACCCTGAGAAAATGAGAACTGGGCACAAACAGAGGCTTGTACACCGATGTTCATAGCAGCATTATTTACCATCGCAAGAACATGGAAACAGCCCAGATGTCCAATTACAGTAGGATGCATTGAGAAATTAGGATACATTGACATGCACCATGCAGGAGCAATGATTTTGTAAATTACTAGCTAACTTGGAAGGGACTGGAGAACATTATGCTAAGTGAACTAACTCAGCTCGATAAGGAAAAATACTGTATTAGACCATTATTGTAGAAATAAAAAGTAACTAGTAAAGTGGGTATGAGGATCCAAGGGGTGGAGGGTAGGAGCAGAGAGGGTGAGGATGGGCAGGCTGGTGATGGTGGGTAATCATAGGGTTTGACAAATGGTGGATAGAAGGAGGAGTGAGTAAAGGAAATGGGAATCTGGTGTGAAAAACAATGTATATGAACTTTGTAAGTCAACCAGTGTAAAATACTAAAAAAAAACCCTAAACCCAGCAAAACCATATTGGTTATGGTCTTTATGGCCAAAGAGTATAAAATAAATAATAGTCTATCTAATGTTCTTATTCCTTGGAGAAAGACATGATGTTGGGAAGGGTGGAGGATCAGCAAAGGAGAGGAAGATCCTCAACCAGGTGGATTGATACAATGACTGCTGCAGTGGACTCTTGTGTCAGAAGCATGAGGATGGCCGCAGGATAGAACAGGATTCAGATCTTTAGTTAATAGGGTTTCTATGAGTCATGCTTGACTGAAAGGAAACAAAACAGATACTTTAAAAAGTCATATTTGAAAGGAGTACTTAGCATAATCCATGTCCAAAGACCCAGATGTTTTAATCACTGTGAATTGATTTTACTATTGTACCTAGGGTTGTCATGAACTTTGACTTAACAGGTTGACTATCTTTTACCCTCCCCAGCTTGGCTTTTGGGATAACCCCCCCAGAAGGACTTGGAGCTGTTTTCATGTTTAAAGGACTTAATACGTAGTGTTTGAAATACATTTTGTAGAGGTATCTCAAAGTTGAACAATGAATGAGGGAGACCAAAGAAGAATTAATGCCTTTGAGTTGTGTTGCTGTCAAAGAGTATTGAATATACCATGAACTGCCAAAAGAACAGCTAAATCTGTCTTGGAGGAAGTATCAGGGTGTTTCTTCATTGCAAGAATGGGGAAACTTTGTCATGTTCTTTGAATGTGTTTTAAGGAAGGGCCAGTCCTTGGAAAGAGACATCATGTTGGGAAAAGTGAACGGAGCATCAAAGAGAGGAAGACCTTCACAAGACAAATTGACAGAGAAACTGATAATATGCTTGAGCATTGTGGAGATATATGGTACAGGATAGGGCAAGGTTCAAATGTGCTCATAGGATTGCAGTGAGTCATTGCATGAATAGTACCTAACAACAACAAAACAATATGCCACTGTATTTTTTTTTTTATAAAAACCATTGCTTTAGGTGTACACTGACGTTTTTATCAGATGGTAATATCATTACCATATCATTACTCCATTTTCACAGCATTGCATAGCTTGGAAATTCCAAAGCTTTGCCACTTCTTGTTAATTCAAATAAAAAACTAGAGAAAATCTTATTCCATCTTCTGAACGAAAAGTGAGATTATTCCTTTTGCTCTAACGAGTTTTTGGCAGTAGATTTTGTTTGTTTTTTTAAACACACAATTACTAGCCATTTTTAAATCAACAGTTATATACCTAGGTGATTTTTTTAAAAATATAAGAAGCAGCAACTTTTAAACACCAAAGAATGAGCATGTTTATGAGTTGTAATTGTGATAAGACCATTGGGTAGCAATTACCTTGCTAAATCAACTTCATCTAAACTTAAATGCATAATTGTATTGTTTAGGCACTTCCTAAGGCAATACTGAGAAATCACAGTATGTTATCATTTAATGACTAACACTAGTAATTTGCAGAATTTTCTTGTTAAAGTCCATAATAAATTTGAAGGAAAAAATGAGAATTATTTTAAAATACAACTTACCTAGTTTACTGTAATTTGAAATAATTGTGAAAGTCCTCTAATCGAATCCTGCTTATATGTAAATATTTAAGCTGCCGTCATATCTTGCTAGTTGGAAATGAGGCAGGCTTCAAAAAAATAAATGTTTTTCTCTGTATTTTAATTTTCTATATCCTGTAAATTAGCAGCCCTGATGGCACAGTAACTAAAGTATTTGACTACTAACCAAAAGGTCAGGAGTTCAAATCTACTAGCCACTGCAGAAGTTCCATGTGATCATCTACTTCTAAGATTACAACCTTAGAAACCTTAGGTGGGGCAGTTCTGCTCCATCCTTTACAGTCACTGTGATCTGTGACTATATCTGTAAATAGTGTTATTTTGCTATTTTAATTTTTACTCTGATCCATAGAAAGAAATAACTTACTGTGATGCATGTGGTATCAATTATATGGCGGGGGGGGGGGGGGTTCTGTATATATGAATGCATACTGGAAACAAAAATGTCACAGATATTTATCCCTATCACAGGAATAGGTTATCTCCTTACATATTCAATTTGTATGCTGAGCAAATAATTTGATAAGCCAGACTTTATGAAGAAAAATAATAACATCAGGATTGCAGGAAGAGTCATCAGCAGCCTGCCTCATGGAGGAGATGACACAACTTTGCTTGCTGAAAGTGAAGAGGACTTTTGAAGCACTTGCTTCAGAAGATCAAAGACTTCAAAGACTACAGCCTTCAGGATGGATTTCATTTCAACATCAAAAACCACAAAAGTCTTTACCACTGGACCAACATGCAGTATCATAATAGATGTAGAAAAGATTGAGTTGTGAATGATTTCCTTTTGCTTGGATTCACACTCAACTTTCTTGGTAGCAGCAATCAGAAAATTAAAATGTACATTGTATTGGGAAAATCTGCTGTCATGGACTACACCAAATTAAACAGCAAGGATATCTGTTTAAAAACTAATATCACATGCAAGCAAGATTGTGCTGAAAATTATCCAGAAATAATGGAACAGTATGTCAACAGAGAACTGCCAGATGTGCAGGCTGGATTTAGAAGAGGTCATGGTACTAGGGATATTATACCTAATGTTAGATGGATCTTGGCAAAAAGCATAGAATACCGGAGGAATGTCTATCTGTGCTTCATTGACTATGCAAAGGTTTTTGACTGTGTGGATCACAACCATCTATGGCTGACTCTGAGAAGAATAGGAATCCCAGAACATTTTATACTTGGACCAACAGACAGTCGTCAAAACAGAGCAAGGAGATACTATGTGGTTCAGAATCAAGAAAGGGGTCTGTCAGAGATGCATTTTGTCTCCATATCTTGTCAGTCTGTATGTAGAACAGATCATCTGAGACACTGGGCTGTACGAGGAGGAATGTGGCATCAGGATTGGTAGAACATCCATCTGCATTATGCAGATGACACAACCCTGCTTACTGAAACTGAGGAGGATCTGAAGTGCTTGCTGTAGAAGTTCAAGGACTGCAGCCTTCAATGTGGATTGAAGCTCATCATCAAGAAAACAAAGATTCTCACCACTGGGCCAATTGGCAGCATCAGTATGGATGGTGAAGAGATTGAGATAGTTAACAGTTTT
>NW_006399963.1:3892892-3926434 GCF_000299155.1 Elephantulus edwardii | reverse complement strand
ACTGGGCCAATTGGCAGCATCAGTATGGATGGTGAAGAGATTGAGATAGTTAACAGTTTTAGTTTACTTGGCTCCACAGTCAATACTCTTGGTAAAAGCAGCCAGGAAATCAAGAGACGAATTGCATTGGGAAAGTCAGCTATGAGGGACCTTTCAAGAATACTAAAGAGCAACGACCTCAGACTGGAGGCTAAGGTATGCCTGATCCGAGCTATAGTCTGAACAGTTACGTGCAATGCATTGAACAGTTGGACAGTGACTAGGGATGATAGAATTGATGCCTTTGAGCTGTGGTGCTGGAGTGGAGTGTTGAATATACCATGGACTGCTACGAGAACAAACAGGTTTGTCCTAGAGAGGGTGAAGCCGGAATGTTCCTTGGAGTCAAGGATTCTGAAGCTTTGTCTGACATACTTTGGGCATGTTGGAAGGAGGGACTGGTCCTTGGAAAGGGACATCATGTTTGGGAGAGTGGAGGGATGGCGCAGGAGAGGAAGACCCTCGATAAGATGGATCGATTTTGTGTTTGGGGTGATGGGAATGAGTGTGTTAGAGGCGACGAGGTATAGAGCAGCATTTAGGGCTCTTGTACATAGGGTCATAAGTGACTCGATGGCACATAACAGCAACAACAGATAGATGTGAAAATTAAACAATGATTAAGGAAGACCAAAGAGGAATTGATACCTTGAATTGTGGTGCTCAAGAGGAGTACTGAGCATCCATCCTATGGCCTGCCAAAAGAGCAGGCAAGACTGTTTTGGAGGAAGTGAAACTTTGGTGTTTCTTACAGGCAAGGATGGTGAACCTTTATCTTCCATACTTTAAACATGTTATCACAAGGAACCAGTCCTTGGAAAAACATATGCTGGAGAAAGTAGAAGATTAAAGAACGGAAGACCTTCAGCAATATGGATTGGCATAATGATGTAACAGTGGGCTTTCGCATATTGTGAGGATGATGCAGGATAGGGCGGGGTTCTGATTTGTTGTTCACAAGGTTTGTGAGACATAGTTAACTCAGTGATACCTAATAATAATAGCAGCCACATGAGGTACACTTTTATAATTTCTGTTGTTTTATTATTAGATTTGGTCCACTTGGCTATGACTCAGTGCCCATGTCCAACAGAACAAGTTACCTATCTCTGAGCCCTCTTCTTTACTGTGTTTACATCCATTGTTGCTATTACTGATACTCCGTCTCATTGAAGCCTTCCTCTCTTTTACTGACTTTTCTAACATGTTGCCCTCCACCAGGGTCTGATCCTGCCTGATAATATGCCCAAAAGTATGTGAGACAAAGTCTCAACTTCCTTGCTTCTGAAAAGTACTCTTTCAAAATACTTTTTTTTTTCTTTTACCAGTCCATGTTGTTACTATGTGCTGTAGAGAGGGAACCAGCTGTTAGCTGACCCTTCAGTGGTTTTTCAGACCCAGTAAATTTCTTGGGAGGAGATTGCCCATCCTTCTCCTACGGAACACCTGTTGGGTTAAAACTGTGTGTATTTGGAATTGCAGCACAATTTCTTACTTCTAGGATACCCGAATTACCAATCCATGTTATTCTTTTCCAACACCACAATTCAAAGACTTCATTTATTCTTTAGTTTTCCTTTTTCATTTTCCAACTTTCACATGCATATGGAACAATTGAAAATACAGTGGCTTGGACCAGGTGCACCATAGTCTTTAAAGTGACAACCTTTGTCTTTAGCACTGTTAACATGTCCTTAGTAGCAAATTTACCTAGTACAAATGTCATTTCATTTCTGCTGCTTCCGTGAGTATTGATTGTGCATCCTACTGAAATGAAATTCTTGACAACTTCATTCCTTTCTCATGATGTTGTTTATCATCATGTTTTCTAATGGTTCAGTTGTGAGAGTTTTGTTTATTGTTTTTCGAATCTTGATGTTTATGTAATCTATACTGAAAACAGTTCAGTATGGATTTTAGTCTTTTACCTTCATCAATAATGATATTCTTTATTCTTTTTCATAAAAATTTTTAATCCATTGATTTGATTTCATAACCCATCAGTGGGTTAAGACTCATAGTTGGGAAACACTGGCATCTAGGATTGGAAAAGAATTCTTTTTAATTTAAGTATGGCAGCTGCTATTCTGAAGCTTCACTGGATAACTTTTTCATTGCAGTTTAAAAGGTGTATTTTAAAAAGAGAGGTTTTTGCTTTCTTTAATTGTCACTGCTGTATAATCACCAAATATTATTTCACTCTTGTTTCAGAACTTGAAAATTCAGCTAGATGATTGGAAGCTGTTGGACTAAGGACTATCTGAGGTACTAAGCCCACAAGAAAATGTTAATAGTGATTACAATATTTTGGTTATTTTTTGTATTTTTACAAGGTGGCTTGGTAGTAGGGAATTAAACTGCCAAGGATCTTGAATCCACCCACTGCTCCAATAAAGATGGGTAATTTCCTCCTGTGCAATTTACAGCCTCTGTAAACCCTTCAGAGAGTCAGCAATCAGTTGGTTCTGACTCAACAACATATTCAACAAAATTTAAAAGAAGAGAAACTTCCAGTTATTGCTTAAACATAACATTATTATTACCTGGGGGGGAAAAGCATCAGCCCTTGTTAATAAAAGCATTTTGAATGTGAAAAGTGTATGTTTATGGGCAAACACAACTTTAATTATAAATAGCCATAATTACCATGAGAAAAGTTGAGAACTAATAGTTTGGGAACATTAATAGATTAGTTCTATCTTCATTTCAATTGTATTTCTTTAACTGAGAAACTTGACCTGAATTCCAATTTATGGAAATTTACAGTTAAATATATAACAGTTAGTGTCACAGGGAGCTGTGGTGGCCTAGTGGTAAGGAGTTGTGCTGCCAACCCAAAAGCATGCAGTTTGAATCTACCAGATGCTCCATAGGAGAAAGAGGAATAGTCTCTACCTGTGTGATTTATAGCCTCTGAAAGAAAACCTGCATGAGGGTCCACTATGAGTCAGTTCCAACTCAGCAGTACATAACAACATTAGTATCGTAGGTATCTCTGGTCACATAGCTTGTAGGAAGTTCTTATCCTAACTCAAAGGTGATGCCTCTCTAACTGTTCAGATTCTCCAATTGCTCCATGGGAAAAAGAGGTAACCTCCTCCCGTGTCATTTACAACCCCTGAAAACCTACTGGAATGTCAGCTATGAGTCTGTTTTGACTTGACATAAGAAACTTAAAAGACAAAGACAAAGTTTAGAAGTTCACCATAGATAAAAGTGTAGGAGGACAGCTGGAGTTCACAGTAAGTATAGAGCCAAGCATCTGCTGACTGTTGGTACAGGTAAAAGTCAGGCTTTCCTTTTCATCATGTTGTCTCTTGTCTGCATTTTTTCTACTGTGCCGGCAGCCTAATCTATTTTTACTGGCTTCTAGGCTTGTGTAGTTATGTAGCTAACAACCTACAGCCTCTTGAGTTTTTCATCTAACTCCATAACCTCTGAATAGAATCTAAGTGACTCATTAAGTCTGTGTTTTACTCAAAACCTGATCACTTCTGACCAGGAAGGCAAAGTCATGTTCCATCAGCATTGCTCCAGAGCTCACCTTATCATAGTTAAGGGGATGCAGTGAGTTGTGGCTTGGGAAGATTTCCCACGAAGAGCTTATTTCAGAAAGTCATTCTGGTTGTAGTCTGAACAGTTAAGGGCAAGACTAAAAAAGGCAGGATTCCCCTTGAGGTGAATACAGTAATCCTCACAGTGTTGGCCTGAGTTAGGTGGGAAGTTAAAAAAAAAAATAATAGATTGTGACAGATTAGAGGTTGAGTCTCCAGAATTTTATTTTAGAGGAGTTACTGCAGAAGGTTCAGAGTCTGGAGTGATGTCTGTGATTCTAACTTGAGTAAATTGAATGGATAGACATAGAGTCAGTCTCCTTGAGCTGGAGGGACATTGGGGAAGCAGATTTCATAGATAGTAGTTGTTGTTATGTGCCTTCAAGTCACTTGTGAGTCATAGAGAGCCTACATCCAGCATCTCATAACTCTGCTCTACTTTGAGCAAACCTCATTGTCTCTGACACACCTACCTCCTATTACCCCAGTCACTGAGTCAAATCCATCTCATCCAGGTTCTTCCTCTCTTGTTCTGTCCTTCTACCCTCCCAATCATGTTGTCCCTCTTCAAAGCCTGATCCCTCCTTGCAGCGTGCCTGAAGTATGATGTCATATGGTGCTTCAGAATCCTTGCTTCTAAGGAGCAAACAACCTGATTTTACCCTCTCAAGGACAAACCTGCTTATTCTAGCAGTGCATGGTATATTCAGTTTTCTTCTTTTTAATATTTTCTTTTTATTGTGATTTTAACAAAAGTTTACAAAAAAGTTGAATTTGTCATTCATTCATTGTTGCACATTTTCCTCTCTACTCCCCACAAGTTAACTTAAAGAAAAAAATCATTCAGTGTTGCAGAATTTCCTTCCTCCTTCCACCCCTCTCCCAGTCCACTTTGCTGTGTACCTCTTATTTTGGACTGTTGTCATACAAATATTGCCTAATCGTATATTCCTTTTAAACAGTTCTTTCCTTCATCTATTCCAATGCAGTGTTCATTATTTATCCCATCTTTTCTTAATCCCCCCCACCAATCCTCTTGTTGGTCCTGTTTTATAGCAGTGACATTATACAGTATTTCTCCTTTTGAGACTGAGTTAGGTGGTAAGTAAAAAAAGAATAGATTTGTGACTTTTTGTTACCATTATTGTGTAATATTTTATTAATTCCTTGTTTTTCAGTGCTATTCTGTTGTGTAAATATACCGTCCTGATGGACACTTGAGGTGCTTCCATCTCTGTTATTGTGAATAATACAGCAGTAAACATGGATGTGCATATATCTGTTTGGGTAGCAGCTCTGGTTTCTTTAGGGTATATTCCTAATACTGTACTTGCTGGATCAAATGGTATTTCTAGTTCCAACTTTTTGAGAAAGTGCCATACTGCCTTCCATAGTGGTTGCACCATTTTACACTCCCACAGGCAGTGAATAAGGGTTCCAGGTTCTCCACAGCCTCACCAGCATTTGCTGTTTGCTGCTCTGTTGAACTTTGCCATTGTTCCTGGGGTATGATGATATCGCATAGTTATTTTGATTTGCATCTCTCTTAAAGCTATGAATTTTGAACATTTCTTCATGTTTTTGTTTATCATCTGAATGTCTTCTTTCGTGAAGTGTCTGTTCATATCCTTTGCCCATTGTGCAATTGGGTTGTATACCTTTTTCTTGTTGAGGTGCTGGAGTAGTCTATAAATTTTAGATATGAATCCTTTATTAGTTATATCATTACCAAATATTTTTTCTCAGTCTGGGTTGGGTTTCTTTTTTCACCATAGTGGAGAAGTTTTTTGGTGTTCAGAAAGATTTGATTTTTAGAAGGTCCTATTCATCTATTTTATTATCTCGTGATTGTAGGTTTTTCAGGATTCTTGGAAGACTGTTCATGTTGTGGATTAGGACTTAAAGAGTTCTTCAATACTTTTTTCTCATGAAGTTTATCGTCCTTGGTTTTACTCCTAGGTACTTGATCCACTTTGCATTGGTTTTTGTGTATGGTGTGAGGTATGAGTCTTGCTTGAGTTTTCTACAGGTGGTTTTCCAGTTTTGCCGACACATTTGTTAAAGATTCTTCTGTTTCCCCACTTAACTAATTTTATCTCCTTGCCAAAAAATCAGTTGATTATAGGTAGAGGAGCTGATTTCTGGGTTCTCAACTCTATGCCATTGATTTATGAGTTTGTTATTGTACCAGTGCCACACTGTCTTGACCACCATGGCTGTGTAATAGGATTTGCGATCTGGGAGTGAGATGCCTCCTACCTTGTTTCTCTTTCAGGAGTGCTTTGCTTATTAGAGGTCTCTTTCCATACAAGATAAAATTGGAAATTGCCTTTTGCATCTCGTTGAAGAATGGAATGGGTATTTGTATTGGGATTGCATTGAATTTTAGATTGCCTTTGATAAAATTGTCATTTTCACAATATTGAGTCTTCCTATCCATGAACATGCTTTGTTCTTCCATTTCTCCAGGTGACTTTTGTGTGTTAGGAAGTGTGGGGATGATGCAGGATAGAATAGATCTTTTGTTCATAGGGTTGTACTCAACTTGATGGCACCTAACAACAAAAACAACTTTTTATTTCTTGTAGCAATGTTTTGTAATTTTCTTGGAATATATCTTTTGTGTTTCTAGTCAGATTTACTTCCAAGTATTTAATCTTGTGGTTAGCTATTGTGATTATATTGTTTCTCTTAGCTCCATTTCTGTATTCTTTGTCACTGTAGAGAACTCTGATTAATTTTTGTATGTTTATCTTGTATCCTGCCACCTTGCTGAATTGGTCAACTGGTTTTTGGCTGAGACTTTCAGGTTTTCTAAGCATACTATCATATCATCTGCATACAGAGATAATTTTACCTCCTTTTTGCCAATTGGAAATTTTCTATGTTTGCTATTGCTAAGATTTCCAGTACGGTATTAAATAGGAGAGGTGTTAGTTGGCATCCTTGCCCAGTTCCTGTTCTCAAAGGGAATACCTTTAATCTCGTCATTCAGAACAATTTTGGCTCTGGATTTTGTTTATATACTTTTTACTATGTTGAGGAAATTCACCTTTATTCCTATTTTGTTTAGTATTTTAATCAGGAAAGGGTGTTGGATTTTGTCAAAGGCCTTTTCTGCATCATTTGATAGCCTCATATGGTCCTTGTTCTTTGCTTGATTAATGTGATGACTGTGATGAATTACACTGATGTAATTACACTTATGCTGAACCATCCTTTCATACCTTACCTGAAAATAATCCTACTTGGTCTAGTGATTTAATTTTTTGATGTATTGTTGAATTTTGTTGGCTAGGCTGTTATAGAGGATTTTTGCATCTATGTTCTTGAGAGATGCTAGCCTATAGTTTTCTATTTTGATGGTTTCTTTACCTGACTTTGGTATCAAAGATATGTTTGTTTCATAGAATAAGTCTGGGAGAATTACATCTTTTTCTACTTTCTCAAATACTTTATGTATAATTGATGACAGTTCTCTGAATGTTTGATAAAATTCACTAGTCAAACCATCTGGTCTGGGGCTTTTTTTGGTTGGAAGCTGTTTTATTACCTGTTGAATTTCTTTTTTAGTAATTGGTTGTTCAGATGTCCTACTTCACTCTGTCTCAGTTTGTGTAGATTGTAAGTTTCTAAGTATTTGTCCATTTGCTCTAGGTTTTCATATTTGTTTGAATGTAGTTTTTCATAATATTGTGTTGTTAACCTTTTTATTTCCGTTGATTCTGTTGTATTATTATCCCTTTCATCTGTTGTTCAGATTATTTGTGTCTTTTCTTTTTCTTTGTTTTGCTAGTGGTTTGTCAATTTAATTGACCTTTTTGAAGAACTGACTCCTGGTCGTCTTGATGGTTTCAATTTTTCTGTTTTCTGTTTAAGTTATTTCTGCCATAATTTTTATCATTTCTTTCTTTCTTCTCCGCCCCCCAGCCCCCGAGGGTGTCAGGTTTTCTTGCTGTTCTTACTTGTTGGAAATGTTGGATTAAAGAATCAATTACTATCTTTTTCTTCCCTTTTGATGTGTTTGCTTATTGCTATAAATTAACCTCTAATTGATGCTTTATCATTTCTCAGAGGTTTTGGTAAGTTTTGTTTTCATTGTCATTTGTTTCAAGAAACATGTTCATTTTTTATTTCCTCTAATACCCACTCATGTCCAAACAAGGTCTTGTTCAGCTTCTAAATGTTACGGGTTTGTTTTTGGGTTTTTTTTTCTCTCCTTTATCCTCTTGTTATGCAATTGCTAATTTTGTAGCATTTAGACGTTCTAGAATTAATCTTCTTATTCCTTCTCTTTTTCTTTGAATTCACCCTCATTTACATAATGATACCTATGATTTATGAAGTTTTAGTGTTATACTGCCAAGTAAATAAATGTGTCTGGGAGAAAGTGAAACCAACTTTCTTCTTGGAGTCTAGGCGTTTGAAGCTCCGCCTTATATATTTTGGACCTGTGGCTGGGAAGAACTGATCCTTGGAGAAGGACATCATACTTGGAAAGGTGGAGGGATAGCGCAGGAGAGGAACACCTCGTATGAGATGGATTGATACAGTAATGGTAAATGGGGGGTAATGTGTCAGTGTCAGTGAGACTGGCTTTGGATAGTGCAGGCTTCAGCGCTGTTGGACATAGGGACACTATGACACTCAGGCAACTCAACGGCACATAACGTTTTTAATATACTTTATGTATTTCTGGGGGGGTGTCAATGTTTGAATGGTGGTGTCATACATTTTTATTTTTGTTTATTTTCTTTCATAGTTGATTCTTTGGGCAAAGAACTCCATTAGGATTTCTTGAAAAGTTAGTCTAGTTACACAAGTTCACTTGTTACATACCACTGAACCAACCCCCACCTGACCCTACAGTGAATTTTCAGAGGCAGTAAATTGCACAGGAGGTGATTGGCCATCTTTCTCTCTTGGATTTGAACCATGTGTGAGTGGGTTAACATAACTCCTTACCACTAAGGTACTAGAGCTCACAAATTGTTTTAGTTCTTGTGTATCTGTTGTTGTTAGGTGCACTGAGTCACATACAGCTCATAGCCACCCTATAAACAAAGGGTCTGAACCATGCCCTGTTCTGTACCACTTTCATCATCCCTGACATACTTGTGCCCATTGCTCTAATTACTTTGTCAATCCATCTCACTGAAAGTCTCCCTCTCCTTTTTACTGACCCTCTGTCTTTCTAAGCATGGTGTCCCTATCCAATAGCCTTTCAAAAATATACCCAAAATATGTGAGACAAAATTTTGTCATCCTTACCTCCAAGGAACATTTTGGTTTGCACCTTCTCCAAAACATCTGTTTGTTCTTTTGACAGTCCATAGGATGTTCATTCAATACTCTTGTCAAACACTACAACTCAAAGGCATTGATTTCTTCTTCTGTTATCCTTATTCATTGTCCAGCTCTCACTGCGTAACAGGTGTTTGAAAAAAGTATGGTTTCAATCAGGTACACCTAAGTTTGAAACTAATATCATTGCTCTTTAGGATTTTGGAACTTTCTTAGTGGTAGACATCTCATTTTCTGATTACTGGTACCAGGCTATTCATTCTGGATCCAAATAAGATGAAATTGTTGACAGATAAAATCTTTTCTCCGTCTTTCATGATGTTGTCTATTGATCCAATAGTAAGGATTTTGGTTCTCTTGATTTTGAGTTGTTTATCTAGAAATGTCCCAATTTAATTTCCATACTCAATGGATATTTTTGCTGGATATGGGATTTGTGTTTGGCAATTTTATTTTTTTCTTCTGGACTTTTGTATATCTCATACATTGCCTTTTTGCTTGCATGGTTTCTACTGAGAAATCAGAACTTAATCTTAGTTGTTCTCCTTTGTAAGTGACTTTTCATTTTTCCAAACCTGCTTTCATATTTTCTCTTTGTCCTTAATTTTGGAAAATTCCATTTCTTGGTGTTTTTCTTTGCAAACAGAATCTATTCTGTTTGGAGTACTCTCAGCTTCTTGAAGGCCTCATTTTTCATAACAATTAAGAGGTTTTGAAGCCGCAAATCAGTAACATTTTCCACTGTGGTTTTGTTTGTTTGGGGTATTTTGTTTGTTTATCACTTCCTGTTCTGGGATTCTAATTACATGGGAGTTATTCCTCTTCATGTTCTTAATTGTCTTTCCTCCTCTTACGTGATCAGAGCTTTAAAAGTTCCTCTAACAGAATAACATTGAGGTATTTGTCCTCCTTGTCACTAGTTCTGTGTTTCTTCAGTTTCTCCTTTGTGCACTTCCAGAGACTTAACCTGTTTTTGCAACTCTAGTCTTAATATTTTGATTTTTACTTTGCTGTTTTTGTATATTGCTTCTCATTTCCTATTCATCTTACCTATTTGGTCTTGCTGATGGCTTAGTAGTAAATGAGTTGCACTGCAAACCCAAAGGCACATACTTCAAATCCATCAGCTTACTCTGCAAGAGAAAGATGGACAGTCTCCCCCCATGCAATTTACAATATTTGTCTGAAAAACTGCTGGAGGGACAACTGTGAGTCAGTTCCAACTTGATGTTACATAGCAACAGCAGCATTTACTCTTTGTTTCTGTCTCGTTGCTTTTAATATTTTCTCCTTATCTTTGGTTCTAGCAAATTTGACAATGATATGCCTTGGTGTTTTTCGTTTAGGGTCTATTCTGTATGGCGTTCGCTCAGCTTCTTGAATATATATTCTGTCATTCTTCATTATGCCTGGAAAGTTTTCCTCTAGTAATTCTTAAAAAATCTAAATTCCTAAATCAATCTCCATAATAGTCTATGTGTTTCCTACTGCCAAAGGGGCCCTTTAGAGTAGTGAGAGAAGATCTTCACCCTGAAACCCACAGCGTCCCTTTTCAGCAGGAAGTAGCTAAGAGAATACGCCATCCCCTTTTCCTTATGACTCAGGGTGAAGTCTCTCTCAGGGAGGAGTGATAGGGAATGGCAAAGGACACACTGACAAAGAAGATTAATCAGAACTGGCTTTGACAAGCACTGTGGCATTTGGACAAGATCAAACTGGGAGGAGGGTGGAGGGAATAGTGCAGCAATGAGTGAGTGGAAGCCCAAAATCTCTGTAAATGTTTATGAAAATTAATAAAATATAATTATAGAAAAAAAATATGGAATGCTTCACAAATTTGCGTGTCATCCTTGCGCAGGGGCCATGCTAATCTTCATTTGATCCTACATATAATTTGGATTTTTAAAAAATTATCTGTCTTGGGAACTGAAGACCAATAATGTCAGTCTGGAGACTAAGGTGTGCCTGATACAGGTCATGGTCTTTGCAGTCACTTGCTATGTATCAGAGGGCTGGACAGTGACTAGGGGTGATAGAAGGAGAATTGATGCCTTTGAGCTATGGTTTTGGAGAAGAGTGTTGAAGACTGCCAAGAGAACGAACAGATTCTTCCTGGAGTGGGTTAAACCAGGCTGCTTCTTATAGACAAGGATTCTGAGGCTTCATCTGACATGTTGCAAGGAGGCATCTGTCCTTGGAGAAGGGACGTCATGCTTGGGAGAGTGGAGGAACAGTGCAGGAGAGGAAGACCCTTGATGAGATGGATTGATTCAGTGACTGGAGTAATGGGGGTAGGTGTGTCAGAGACAATAAGATTAGCATAGGATAGAACAGGGTTTAGGGCTGTTAAAGGGTCACTGTGAGTCACAGGCAACAATTCAGACAGCACATAACAACAACTATGTGTTCTTAAATCTGACACTAAAGTAAGATTCTTTTGAATCTTTATCAGGAAGTTTCATTAGCTTTCCTTCTCTGAAAGATTTTTCTTATTCTGTATTTTTGTCCCAATTTTGTTCCATGTTCTGTGTTTTTTGGCTGGTTTGAGGTAGTCAGTTGCCTCCTAGACACAGCCTTTGTGGGTTGAGGCAATATCTGTCTGCAAGTGTCTTTTGGGGGTTGGGACATCCAATCACTACCAGAGTTTCTACTCACCTCACAGGATCCTCTACCTGTCTAGGGATTGTGTGTTTGCTAGTCTAGGGGCTGGGTGCTGAAGAGTGCCTGGTGAAATATAGCTAGTGTGAACTGGTAATCGATGGTGACCCAATGATGGTGCCCTCAGTGTAGGGTGTACTGCTCCAAAGTGGTGCCTGCCCAGCTGATTTAGGGAATACCTGCACACCAAATACAGCACAATCTGCCGGTTCCCAGACGGAGACTGTGAGTTCAGAGCTTTGCAAGCTCCTGGCACCAAATACCAAACAGCTTGGTTGTTCTGGTGTTAGGCAGAGCCAAGGTGATCTGGAGGACATAGCCATCTACAATTCTCCCAGTATATGACACTGTCAGGTCATGGAAGATGGAAGGAATATGACACTTTCTATCTGCTAGTTGCTGGAGTGGGCTGAGGTCCCCAGCAAAATAACGATTGTTCAAAGTGGTCTCAGATGCTATTTTTTTGGTACTGTGCTCCATCTGTCTTCTCATTCTACTCTTTCTTCAATTCTTACCTTTTATTAATATTTGGGGATTATATTTGTTTTCTCATGTCTTTAGTGTGGAGTGCTTGAATTGATGTCTACTCTTCCACCTTACCTGGAAATATCTAAAAACATAATTATAATTATTTGTATCATTTTATTATCTTTCCATTACTACTCATGACTTCTAGAGTGGCAAAACTTAGTAAAATTTTATCTTTTTAGCAGTGATTTCTTAAGTGTTGAATGCTTACCAGATTTGTACAGTTTTTTTTCCATTCTCTTTTTTTGTTTTTAATTGACTCAACTCCTTAACATCACTTATCTATAGTATTGTCAAGAAATAGAATTTTTCAGAGATTTTTAAGATTAAATAAGTTTATTTTATTAATATCACTTTCTTTTCATTTTTCAGCTCCTTAGTGAATTTTTGGATGAAGCCATCAAATTAATGCTTACCATCATGAGCAGAAGCAAACGTGACAGTAATTTTTATAGTGTGGAAATTGGGGATTCTACATTTACTGTCTTGAAACGGTATCAGAATTTAAAACCTATAGGCTCAGGAGCTCAAGGAATTGTATGGTAAGTTTAGCTCTAAAAAGTAAGCAAAGATTCATTAACCGCTATCTTTGTTTTTATATTCTATAAATACATTGGTAGTCATTTACCTTGCCTCTGAAGTTAAATAAACACAATGTAAATAGATTAAAATTCTAACATGGTAAGTTGTTTTGTTACAAAGTAATGGCCTTTGTTGTTGTTGTTATTACTATTATTTATAAAATCTAATTCTAAATCAACACTGCCATCTTTAAGTAGAAATATTGCTTAAATATTTTGTCATAAGCCATATAGAGACAAATATCTATATTAAGAAAAATTAACCTATAAAAATATAAAATACCTGTATTAAGAAGTGGCATGCTTAATCCCATGTATCTATTCCCATTGCTAATTATTTAATGAGAAGATTCACTTAACAGTTTTCACACTGTAATTAATAAACCTCTGGAATTTCAGAAATCCTATTTTATATTGGGGAATAAAGTCAGTAATTCTTAAACTATATACTTTGAAACTAATTTATATACTTTAAAACTGTTTTAAAGTAGATTTAATCTACAGAATACCCGGGTTTTACCAATCAACATCATTGCTTATGAACGGAATGATTTTACATCACTAGATTAGAACAATAAGATAGTGTTTAGGGGGATTCTAGTCCTTTTTCAAGTATAATTATATCTTTATTTCCTCTTCTTGGACTAGATTTGTTTTAGAAGCTATTTAAAAATTGTAAACATTTACAACCCAGCAATTTTCCAAGATGATAGAAAACCTCTTTCATATGTACAGAGACATGTATAGAATTATCGTTTGTAGTACTCTTTGTGAAAGCGAAAATTAGAAATAGTGTCACGTTTCTAAACAGGAAATATAAAAATTTTAAAAATTGCAAAATACTATTAAATATTAAAAATGAATTTTGTTATTATGTACTGTGGAATTGGAACTGACTCATACAGGTTTTTAGAGGTAGTAAATTTCATGGGAGGTGACTACCTATCTTTTTTCCACAGAGCAATAGTAGGTTCAAATGTGTGCTGTTGGATTGACAGTGTAACTCCTTACCACTAAACTACGAGAGGTCCCTAAAATGAACTAGACCTCTATTTTTGTTGTTGTTGGTTGTATTGTAAAGTTGGAACCAACCCATAGCTGACCCTCTTGTGGGTTTTCAGAGGCAGTGATCACACGGGAGGAGATTGCCCATCCTCTTGCAATGCAGCTGGTGGCCTTGAACCATATGCCTTTGGGAATGCAGTGCAGATTCTTGCCACTAGGACACAAGAGTTCCTTGACCTCTGTATGTTGCTATAAGTAATCTTTAAAATTCAGTGTATTGAAAAGAAAGCTTTGAAAAGACATATATTTATATGCCTCTGGAAACTCCATGAACTTTGATAAATGACAATAGTTATAGAAAGGCTTCAGGCGTTTTGATTGTAGGGTCACTATGAGTTGTGCTCGACTTGCTGCAAGTCAATAACAACAGCATATGCAGTTTAAGATAATACTGTGTATTTATAGATTAAATTATCCATAAAAGCAGAACACTGAAAAATATTCTCTTTTCTGTATTGAAAAAATTCTTAAAATTATTTAAATTTAAAAATTTTAGAAACGGAAAACATTTTCTAAACTAATAATTGCCTGATTGTCATTTTAAACAATTGTCAGTAAACAGCTATTGATTGAATTTAAAGAAAATATGATCATTCCTAAGAATTCAGAAAAGCAGTTCTTTGTTCAGATTCTGTCTTTGTGATTTACTAATTTTGTGACTTATGGCACATTAACCACCTCATTTACTGAATTATTGTGAAGATTCTATTACTAAGGAAATATTTAACAGTATTTTAATAGATATTACTATTTCTGTACCTTCACTTATTCTCAGGAAAGACCAGAATTCTTTTTAAAAACCCAACCCATAAATTTTTATGTTCCTAAAACAAAGACAAGATTTGCTTTGGAACAAATCTTATGCTCTCTGACCAACCCCTACCTTAAGGAGGGGTTTTTAAAAAAAAAAAAAATTAGACACATATTAAAATAAAACAAGTGAAATTTATTCTATGACTGAATCAACAGAAATAGTTTTAAAAAATGGATTCTTGACTGCAGTACAACTGGCTCTTGGAAAAATGGATTTTGACTGTACAAAATCTACTTATACATAAAATTTTTAAATGCCATATGCTATTAATCTTGTCCATGTGGACAGTTAGACTATGCAGAAACTTGTATATAAAAGTAAAAAGTGATTTGTCATAGTTCTTTAAAAAAAAATGGATTCTTTTGGAAATCCTTGTATTGACCCTTTGATTCCCCCATTGATTGTGGTTTGTGCACATTTAGGAATCAGGATAAGAAATTTGATTTCTTGCTTACAAAATAATGGAGTCCATTTAGAGACTTTTAATTTTAGAATTTGAATTACTAACTTGTTTTGGCAGATCAAAAATTAATAGGTTGAATTTGAACGTAAAACCTGTTTTATCTGAAGCGTTAGAAAAAATTACCTGTCTACGTAATTCCTAATTTTTTAAAAAAACCATAAATTTATGTAAAGCATATCTGCAAATACTGCATTTTTAACCATTATAATGTATATTTCTGTTGTGTGTACAGGTGCATGTCTTGTGTACAAAATATACATATAGGTATCCATGTATGCAATATGTATTTCTTAGTACATGTATTTCTACGTCCTAATATGGTGAGATAGCTACAAAACAGATTGATGAAAGTTTTTATTTAGTGGAAGAATATTAAGTAGTGCTTGCATTTGAAGTATTGCATAAGCCAAAATTTGTAGTCTTTTTTAGTATGTTACAAATCAAGAATAATTGTCCTAACTAGTCTTCTCGTTTCAGCTTTGATTTTTATTTTCTTGGCTAGCCATATAGAAAATATTCCTAGCTCTATATATCAGAAAGCGATGAATCCAAATGTTTGTGTCTTTCAGTCAGAAAAATCTATCATTTTATTCCACTTGATCTTATTTATGCTTCCATTTCTATTATATGTCATCTGCAATGGTACCCTTTGTTCAGATATAAGGTAAAGATATACAATGAATATGTAATGTTACATAACATAGAATTAGGAGGAGTTTCGTTATCAGTTACAACAGTTTCTGATCCCTAAGATATAGAAATACTGATTTTTTAATTTTTTTAGTGCCTCCTCCAAAACAAGATTTCGTGGGCTTCCTTTTTAAATTATAAAATAATTTTTCAGTGTGGAATCTCTATGTACTTTCCTCTTTCTGTCTTCATTTTGTTGTACATCTCTTGAGAGAATGGAAATAGTGCATCAATGTAGAATTCTTTAGGAAATATTCTGAGTAAAACTCCATATAAGTACTTGTATACTCTTTTCTGCCATGCTTGTGTATATACAAGGTGATGGGTGGGCCTGAATACTCACTCAAACATCTGTAAATTGAATGCCTGCTGTGTATTAAGTAAATTTTAGTGAATTGAACAAATATAGTCCATTGTCTTTTTTAATCCATTAACGTTCTTGCATTAATAAAAAATAATATAGACATAGAAGCATTGTAGACTGGGAAATTAGGAAGTTGATCCTGTTGTTTATTGTGACAGAAACAAGGGATCTGCATGAATGTTTTGAAGATGTTAAAGATTTATGCTTAATATATTTTGGTTGTTACTTCTAAATTTCTAATTACAGTGCAGCTTATGATGCTATTCTTGAAAGAAATGTTGCAATCAAGAAGCTAAGCCGACCATTTCAGAATCAAACTCATGCTAAGCGGGCTTATAGAGAACTAGTTCTTATGAAATGTGTTAATCACAAAAATGTAAGTGAATATTTTAGTTTTCCTAAGTATACCTGAAATCAAGATTTATTTATGACTTTTGAAGACTATTAAGTTTTAGGGGTTTTGAATTGTTCTTCTAGATTAAAACTTTATTTTAAAGGGACATTTATTTACAGCATTAGTTTTTTCTCAGCTTTATTAAATTATATCAGAAGAAAGAGTGACTTCTGAAAGTTAGATTTTATGAGTAATTTTCTAATTAATTTGCAGAAGAAGTATTAGAGAGGTAAGTGCTTTAGTAGGGCTTTATATTCGGGCTTGATCTTTATAGCTTTATGTGTTGCTAGGCTGAAATTTCATAAAACTGGAGCCTTAAATTATAATTTAACACTAGCATTTTCTTATTTCTTTCTTACACTTAGTGATATTGCATATTAAATTCAAATCTTTTTTCCATACCCTCCTGCCTCTTTAGTGGGGATGGTACTCTCTTGTCACTGTATGTTGAGGATAGCCAGTGATCATAAAGCAGTGTAGCAGAAACTTACTGGATATAATTGAAGTGGAATTAGAGAAACATTATTGTGATGTGATTATAACTTTCACTCATTTTAATTCATTTGAATTAAGCTTACTGAGACATTTAATCACTTTAATGGTTTCTCTAAGCTAACAAGAAATAAAAGAAAAGTAAATAGTGCAGGGAATAATTTTTCTAAAATAGTAAATGGAACATAATGTGTTCAAGAGACTCTGTGTCATATAATCGGTGTAGTACTTTTCTGATTACAGATAAAACTTTAGAGACCTAATTATATGAAACCTTCTGAGTCTTTCGTTTTGTCACTATCAAAGGGAAAAAATTTTAGAAGTTAAAGCGACACTCTTTATTTAGAAGCTTACAGTATTATTTTGAAGACAAAATACTAAAGACAATATGGATTGAGGCTCAATATCAAGAAGACAAAGGTTCTCACCACTGGGCTAATTGGCAGCATCAGGATGGATGGTGAACAGATTGAGATTGTACACAGCTTTAGTTTGCTTGGCTCCACAGTCAGCATTCTCAGCACCAGTAGCCAGGAAATTAAAAGACATATTGCGATGGGAAAGTCTACTGTTAGGGACCTCTCCAAAGTACTGAAGAGCAATGGTGTCTCTCTGGAGACTAAGGTGCATCTGATACAGGCCATGGTCCTTGCAATCACTTGTTATGCATCAGAGAGTTGGACAATGACCAAGGAGAATAGAAGGAGAATTGATGCCTTTGAGCTGTGGTGCTGGAGAAGAGTATTGAGGGTACCATGGACTGCTAGGAAAACAGATTCCTCCTGGAAAGGGTCAAACCAGGCTGCTCCTTGGAGGCAAGGATTCTGGGGCTCCATCTAACATACATTGGACATGTTGTAAGGAGAGACCGGTCCTTGGAGAGGGACATCATGCTTGGGAGGGTGGAGGGACAGCGCAGGAGGGGAAGGCCCTCTTTGAGGTGGATTGATTCAGTGACTGGGGCAATTGGGGTGGGTGTATCAGAGATGGTGTGATTGGCACAAGACAAAGCGGAGTTTAGGGCTGTTGTACATAGGGTCGCTGTGAGTCAAAAGTGACTTGACGGCACATAACAACACCACCACCACAGTATTATTTTGAAGTAAAAATACTAAATACCAAATTCCACAAGGCAGTAGATATTTAATTGCCAAATGATGATGGATGGACAATAAATATTAAGATCTCGGCGATTAATGTGAGCATTGAATGAAATGGCAAAGATTTGAAAAAGGGATAAATAAAGATGGAATAAAGATTAGGTTATTGAAGGGTAGGAGCTTCCAGATATGGCAGAATAGCATCAAGGATCCAGAGATAGAAATTGCTTTGGTGGACTGTGGAAGTTAGTCAGGAAGTGACTCCTTCATTGAAGGAAGAAGTTATAGCAACCATTCTTATTCCAAGTAGGAGACAGGCACATTGCTCCTCAAATTTTGTTGGTGGCCTTATGACCCTTGGATAGAATTGCTTGTGCCCGATGTGCCCTATGGACCTGGTTGGTGGGAGTTGTAGTGGCAGCATCTGCTTAGTTTTCCTTGATGAAAAGTACACTGAATCTTGTCTCTAGACCCTGAGTGATAGAATCATTAAATGGAAGGTATGAAAGCATGTGTCACAACCTATTGCTGTCTCATCAGCAACTACAACGGTGCTGGCACAGAGTAGATAGAATGAATGCAAAATTAAATTTAGGGAAACCAGGAATGGTAAGTAATTTTTTTTTCCTGCTTCATGGTGGTAGTTTTTAAAACTTTTTACTTTATAAGCAGTTTCATATTTTGCACATATCTGTTCATTGCCTTAATGTTTCTGGATTTACTAAATTTCTCTTTCCATGTATAGTTTCAATTTTGTGTGGGTCTTGAGTTGGGGAAATTAAGGGTAGTGTAGCTAAGGTACTATAGTGTTGAGTGCCTGCCTGATCACAAAAAGGGGTTAGCAGCTTAAATCCACAAACCAGTTTGCTTCTGTGAAGATTACAGTTTTGGAAATTCTTTGAAGCACTTCTGTTCTGTCCTGTAAGGCCACTGTGAGCTTGAATCTCCATGCATTGGGAGTGGATTTGTTTTTTAAACTTTGTTCTGACTGTTCATTTGTTGCCTTCACTTCCCAGTTTTTCTCAGGATGCCTTCATGTTAGGTAAAACTAAAAGGTAATTTGGAACTTTTGAGTACACTGAAAAAAACACCAAACACATATAGGTTTCTTAACTATAAAAATTATCCACCTCTTCCCAGTTCTTTATCTTACCCAGAATTTTTACCAAAAGCATTTTCAAAAGAGCTTTTAGGTATCTTAAAATCTTTGTTTGATGTATCTGTTGCATTTATTTGAACTACTATTATTTCTAGGTGGTTGTTCTTTTGGATTTTTTAATAGAAGGAAATGAAATTTCTCAATTAATTTATCTCTATTCTTGAAAATGAATTCAAAGTAATTATAGAACAATCATATCTTGATTTTGCTTTACTTTTCACTCAGTAGTTGATATAATTTATTTCCTCTCTCAGAAAGTGAGAACTGCACCACTACAGTAGGAGACTTCAATACACCACTGTTAAGGAAAGACAAGACTACCAGAAAGAAACGTGGCAAAGATGCTGAAGAATTAAACCACACAATCAACCAACTTCATCTTGTAGATACAGGCTGACACATCCTAAAAAAGATTAATATACATTCTTCTCCAACATGCATGGAATATTCTCCAGAATAGATTATAGTTTACAAAGCAAGCCTCAGTAAATTAAAAAAAAAATATAGAAATAAAATTTTAAAAAAGCCCCATAGAAATAATAAAAACCTTTCCTCAAAATACAGTGCTACACAATTAAAGATCAACACAATGACACAGGAGGAAAAAAACCCGTATACACCTAGAAACTAAATAACGCCATGCTTGAATATGAATGGGTAATAGAAGAAATTTTTAAAGTACTAAGTTTCTTGAAACGAATAAGAATGAAAACACAACTTACAAAAACTTCTATGATTTAGCAAAAGCAGTACTTAGAGGTCAATTCATAGCACTAAGCAAACACAATCAAAAAAGGAGGAAAAAAAGATAATCTGTTATTTAAACTATCATCTCCAACAAATAAAAAAACAAAACAAAACACCAGAACAAAAAACCCACCAGCAAAAAAAACAACCCAATCTCTGAAAGAAAGGAAATTATAAAAATTAGGGCAGAAATAAATGGAGTAGAAAACCTAAAAAACAGTTGAAACTATCAACAAGACCAGAATCTGAGTCTTCAAAAAGGTCAATAAAATTGACAGATCACTAGTAAAGCTAACAAAGGAAAAGAAAGAAAAGAAACAGATAATTTGAAAAGGGACAAAAGGGATGCACAAAATCAACTGAAATAAAAGATTAACAATAGAATTTATGAAAAACTATTAAGGAGCTGAACAGAAGATTTCAAAGGACATTTTGCAATGAAATGTGCAAAGAGCTGGAGTCAGAAAATAAAGGGACCAAACTCGCTCAGCATTTCTTAAGTTCATGGAATTGAAGAGCAAATTCAAGACTTGAGTTTGAATACTTAATGATGCTTTGGGCAGAATATTAAATTATCAAGGAAATATTAAAAGAAGATGGAGACAATATACAGAATCATTGTACCAAAAGAAATTGGTGCACACAGAAGAATTTCATGAACAATGTAAAACCAAGAACCTGTGATGATGAAGGAACAAGTTCAAGCTGCTCTGAAAGAATTGACAAAAACAAGGCCCCAGAAATTGATGGTATACCAATTGATATATTTCAGCAAACAGATGCTGCCCTAGATGTGCTCACCAAGTTGTGCCAATAAATCTGGAGGACAACCACTTGGCCAATTAATTGGAAGAGATCTATATTTGTTCCCATTCTGAAGAAAGGAGATCCAACAGAGTGTGAAAATTATCAAACAATATAATTAATATCACATGCAAGCAAGATTCTGCTGAAGATTATCCAAAAAGGACTAGAACAGCACATCAGCAGAGAACTGCTAGAAGTGTAGGCTGGGCTTAGAAGGGGCCCTGGTACTACAGATATTGTAGCTAATGTTAGAGGGATCTTGGCTGAAAGCAGGGAGTACCAGAGGAATGTCTGTGTTTCATTGACTGTGCAAAGGGGTTTGACTATGTGGACCACAACAAGCTGTGGCTAACTCTGAGAAGAATTATAATCCCAAAACACTTGATCATGCTTATGTGAATATGACCAAAAGGCAATTGTCAGAACAGAGCAAGGAAATACTGTATGGTTCATAATTGGGAAGGGTGTATGCCAGGGATGTGTCCTGTCTCCATACCTTTTCAACCTGTATGCAGAACAGATTATCCGGGAGGCTAGGCTCTGTGAGGAGAAATGCGGCATCAGGATTGGTGGAAGATCTGTCAACAATCTACGTTATGTAGATGACACGACCCTGCTTGCTGAAACTGAGGAATACCTGAAGCGCTTGCTGCAGAGGGTCAAGGACTGCAGCCTCCAATATAGATTGAGGCTCAATATCAAGAAGACAATGATTCTCACCACTGTACCAATTGGCAGCATCAGGATGGGTGGTGAAGAGATTGAGATTGTTCACAGCTTTAGTCTGCTTGGCTCCACAGTCAACAGTCTTGGCACCAACAGCCAGGAAATTAAAAGACATATTGCGATGGGAAAGTCTGCTGTTAGGGACCTCTCCAAAGTACTGAAGAGCGTCGATATCTCTCTGGGGACTAAGGTGAGTCTGATACAGGCCATGGTCTTTGCAGTCACTTGTTATGCATCAGAGAGTTGGACAATCACCAAGGAGGATAGAAGGAGAATTGATGCCTTTGAGCTGTGGTGCTGGAGAAGAGTATTGAGGGTACCATGGACTCCTAAGAAAACAAACAGATTCAACCTGGAGAGGGTGAAACCAGGCTGTTCCTTGGAGGCAAGGATTCTAAGGCTCCGTCTAACATACTTTGTACATGTTGTAAGGAGAGAGAGGTCCTTGGAGAGGGCCATCATGCTTGGGAGGGTGGAGGGCAGGCACACGAGGGGAAGGCCCTCTATGAGGTGAAATGATTCCGTTACTACGGTAATCGCGATGATGTATCGGAGATAGTGAGATTGACACAGGACAGAGCAGAGCTTAGGGCTGTTATACACAGGGTCACTATGAGTTGCAAACGACTTGACAGCACATAACAACAACAACAACATACTTGGACTAGGAAGAAGTCGTTTGAGCAAAGCAAAGGAACACTGCATGGTTCAAAATTGGGAAGGGTGAATGGCAGGGATGTATCCTATGCATATTTTTTCGATCTGTATGCAGAACAGATTTTCCAGCTGAGCTTTATGAGGAGAAATGTGACATTAGAATTGGAGGAAGATTCATCAACAGTCTGTGTTATGCAAACGACACAGCCTTGCTTACTGAAACTGAGGAGGACCTGAAGTGCTTGCTACAGAAAATCAGGGACTACAGTCTTCAATATAGATTGAAGCTCAATATTACGAAAACAAAGATTCTCTCCACTGGGCTGATTGGTAGCATTGTGATGGATGGTGAAGAGATTGAGATTGTAAACAGCTTTAGTTTGCTTGGCTCCACAATCAACACTCTTGACACTAGCAGCCAGGAAATTAAAAGACATATTGCTTTGGGAAAGTCTACTCTCAGAGACCTCTCCAAAGTGCTGAAGAGCAATGATGTCAGTCTGGAGACTAAGGTGAGCCTGATACAAGCCATGCTCTTTGTAATCACTTGCTATGCAACAGAGTTGCACAATGACTTGGGATGTTAGAAGGAGCATTGATGACTTTGAGCTGTGGTATTGGAAAAGAGTACTGAATATAACATGTACTGCCAAGAGAACAAACAGGTTCATCCTTGAGAGGGTGAAATCAGGCTGCTCCTTGGAGGCAAGAATTTTGAAGCTTCATCTCACATACTTTAGACATGTTGCAAGGAGCGACTTATCCTTGGAGAGGGACATCATGCTTGGGAAGGTGGAGGGACAGTGCAGGAGAGGAAGATCTTTGATGAGATGGATTGATAAGTGCCTGAAGTAATGGGGGTAAGCGTGTCAGAGACAATAAGATTGGCAAGGAATAGAGCAGGGTTTAGGGCTGTTGTACATAGGTTCGCTGTGATTCGCAGGAGACTCAAGGGCATGTAATAATAACAACCCACCATCTCCACCAAATTGAAAAAGAACAGCAAAGAAACCCGACACTCTCTAAAATGAAATTATAAGAGGGCAAAAATAAATGAAATAGGAAACAGAAAAACAATTGAAACCATCAGTAAAACCAGGAGATAGTTCTTCGAAAAGTCAATAAAATTAACAAACCACTAACAGAACTAACAAAGGGAAATAAAGACACAAATAATCCGAATAAGAGATGCAAGGGTCAATGTTACAATAGAACCAACTAAAAAGTTTAGCAATGGAAAGCAGTAATGTTTAATTCATTTGGCTTCAGAGGTGTACTCTTTCTCTGTTGGTGGAGAAGGTCTCTGGGTCCTTGTTGGCTCACAGGAGGCCTTTTGATGGGAGCCAAGGAAAACTTGAAACACGGGAGGGCCTGTGGCTATGTTTTAATTCATTTGGCTTCAGACATGCACTCTCTCTCTGTTGGTGGGGAAGGTCTCTCCGTCCTGATTGGCTTGCAGGAGGCCTTTTGATGGTAGCCGAGGGGAACTTGAAGCATGGGAAGGCCTGTGGCCCTCAGGCCTGATTGTTGCTATTTTTGCAATGAATACTCCTAAGTGTTACAGCACTCTTCCATCATTTTTCTGTATTACGGTAACTATGGATTGCTGTGATACTGAATGTTGTGCCTTTGGTCTATCAAGTGCCGTAATGGTTACACATGGTTGACAATATCTGACTAGCTAACAGATTAAGACAGGCTTGGAAGCAAGAGTGGCATCCACTTTCTAAACATGCCTGTGGAAACTCTATAAACTTAGACAAAGGACAATAGTTCTAGAACAAAGTTAAAATCTTTTGTTTATGAGGTTAGTAATAGATGGCACTTAACAACAACAATATATAGTGCAAAGCCCTTGTCTTCCATTTTGGACTCCCATTTGGCTTGATGCTGTATGATGGCATTCTTGTTTTGGTTGAGGGTCTGTGTAGATTGTTTTCTTTATTTAAGCCTCATGTTTAAAGTCAATAAGTCCTCCAGGAGGACACTTGAATTTAAGGCCAGGGCCTTGTCTCCATTTTGGAAACTGGTTGGAGCAAGTAGGCTCTGTAAAATAGGCTCACTTATTTTGGTTGCGGTCATTGTGGAATCTTTGGGGTTTTTTGTTGTTTTTTTTTCCTTTTCTTTTTTGATGTAACAAATGTGATAATGTTTACCCATGGTGGACAGTGTTTGTTGGAGCTCCCCAATTAAAACAAGCTTGTAAGCAGGTGTGGCATCCACTTTCCAAAATAGCTTGTTTCCGGAAACCCTATGAAACTGGAGAAAGGATGAAAGTTATACAAGTGTCCAGATCTTTTGTTCATATGGTCACTATGAATTGCCTGTGACTTGATGGCACTTAACAACAACAACAACAACGTACTCTGCTACCAAGTATGAAAACCTAGAGAAAATGATCAAATACTTAGAAACTCACAGCCTCCCTTAACTGACATCAAACACCTGAACAGACTCATTACAAAAGAAGAAATCATACAGGTTATAAAACGACTTACAGTCAAAAAACCCTGGACCAGATGATTTTACAAGTGAATCTTATCAAACATTTAGAGAATAACTGTCACCAATTCTACATAAAGTATTTCAGAAAATAGAAAAAGATGTAATTCTCCCAGACTCATTCTATGAAGCAAACACATCCTTAAGTCAGGTAAAGACACAACCAATAGAAAATTATAGATCAATACCTCTCATGAACATAGGTGCAAAAATTCTGATTAAAATCCTGCCTAATAGAATCCAAGAATCAGAAAATAAATTTGCCATGGCCAAATGAGATTCATAACAAGTTATGCAAGAATCGTTCAACATAAGAAAAACAATCAATGTAATTCATCACACACTAATAAAGAAAAGAACAAGAACCACATGATCCGAAAAGGCCTTTAACAAAATCCAACACCCTTTCCTCATTAAAACACTCAAAAAAGTAGGAATAGAGGGGAATTTCCTCAATATAGCAAAAAGTATATATGCTAACTGAAGAGCCAACATTGTTCTTTTTTTCTTTTTTTTTTTTTTGCCAACATTGTTCTTAATGGAGAGAGATTAAAGGCATTTTCTTTGAGAACAGAAACTAGGCAAAGATGCCTACCAGCACCTCTCCTATTCAATATTGTATTGGAAATCTTAGTGATAGCAATATGAAAAGAGAAGGAAATAAGAGGTATTCAAATTGGCAAAGAGGAGGTAAAATTAGTATACTTGGAAAACCCTAAAGATGCAGAAAGAAAACTATTGGACATAATCAACCAAGTCTGCAAAGTGGCAAGATACAAAATCAACATTCCAAAATCAGTTGGATTTCTCTGCATTGATAAAGAGAATACAGAACTGGAGCTAAGAAAAACAATACCCATCAGAATAGCTAATACCTGGGAATAACTCCAACTGGACACAAAAGACCTATAAAAAGAAAATGATAGCTCATTCTCTACAGCAAGATGGCCGAGCAGCAGACGCAAAGATGCAGATCTTTGTGAAGACCCTGACTGGCAAGACCATCACTCTTGAGGTCGAGCCCAGTGACACCATCGAGAATGTCAAAGCCAAAATCCAAGACAAGGAGGGCATCCCTCCTGACCAGCAGCATCTGATATTTGCGGGCAAACAACTAGAGGATGGCCGTACACTCTCAGACTACAACATCCAGAAAGAGTCCACCCTGCATCTTGTGCTGCGTCTCCGTGGTGGCATTATTGAGCTTTCGTTGCGCCAGCTCGCCCAGAAATAGAGCTGCGATAAGATGATCTGTCGCAAGTGTTATGCTCGCCTGCATCCCCATGCTGTCAATTGCCGCAAGAAGAAGTGTGGGCACACCAACAACCTGCGCCCCAAGAAGAAGGTCAAATAAGAGCCCCCTCTTCACTGGCTCCCTTGCCTCTTGCAGGTGGCCTTCTTCTGAGCCCCATGACCCTGGGCCTTCAATGAAGTCTCTTTCATTGAACTGAAGCAGAAAAAGAAAATGATAAAACATTACTACAAGAAACAAAAAGACTGGAGAAATGGAAGATGATACCATGCTCATGGAAGATTCATGTATCATGATGACAATTCTATCAAAGGCAATCTACAAGTTCAGTGTAATCCCAAAACAGATACCAGTTCTATTCTAATGAGATAGAAAATGAAATTTTCAGTGTTATCTGGAATGGAAATAGACCCAAATAAACAAAAACGACTGAAAAAGCGAAACTGTAGGAACCATCACACTCCTTGATCTTAGAATTGTATAAATTCTATTATACAGCCGTGTTGGTTAAGACAGCATTGTACAGTGACAGATACATAGATCAATAGAATAGAATTGAGAACACAGAAATCAGGTCATCTACCTATGATCAACTGATCTTTGACAAGGAAACAAAGTCAGTTAAGTAGGAAGTGACAGCCACTTTAACAAATGATATTGACAAAATTGAAAAAGAAACTTAAGCCTGGCTTACCTTACTGAAAAACCAGCTCAAGGTGGATCAGGGACTAAAAGTAAAGCCGAAGAGTATACAGTTCACCAGAGAAAAGCTAGGAACAACACTAGTACCCCTAATACACAGCATGAGCAGTCTTTATAACAAACAACTTAGGATCAGGAGACAATAAAATAGTAGAATGAGACCTTCAAAAATCTAACCCCTGTGCATATCAAAAAACTTCTACAACAGAGTAAGAAGGAAATTCACAAACTGGGGAAAATATTTAGCAGTCACATAAGTGATACACTCCAATCACATATCTGATAAGCCTGGAGTATTATAGAATATTCTAGCACCTCAACAAGAAAAACGTGAACAACTGAATCACAAAATGGGTACAGGATATAAAGACTTCAGCAAAGAACACATTTAGATAGCAAACACAGTAATAAATATTAAAAATCACTCACTGTCAGAGGTGCATATCAGAACAGCTGTGACATATCATCTCACCCCAGCAATAGTAGCAAACTTCAAATGGCAGCAAACAACAAACTTGCAAAGTTGTGGAGAGATTGGAACTCTTACTCACTGTTGATGGGAATGTAAAATGGTGCAGCCCCTATGGAAGGGAGTCTGGCACTTTCTCAAAAAGTTGAAAATAGAACTACCATTTGACCCAATACACTTCTGGTACTATTCTGGAAACCAGAGCATGTCTCAAACAGGTGTGTGCACACCATATTTATTGCTGTGTTATTCACAATAGCAAAGTGATGGAAGCAATCCAAGTTCTCATCAACAAACGAATGGATAAAAAAGCTATAGTACATTCACAGAATGGAATATTACATGGGCTTGAAAAACATTGAACACATAAAACATTAAACAACGTGGGGGAACTTGGAGGACATTGTTGTTGCTATGTGATGTCAAGTTGATTATGATTCATAACCACCCTATGCACAATAGCTCTGAATCCTGCTCTATCCTGTGCCAGTCTCACTCTTTCTGAGAGACCTACCTCAGTAACTTTAAGTCAATCCGTCTCATCTGGCGTCTTCCTCTTCTACACTCTTCCACGCATGATGTTCTTCTTTAAAGACTGGTCCCTCTTGGCAACATGCCCAAAGTACGTGAAACAGGGTTTCAAAATCTTTGCGTCCAAGGAGCATTTTGCTTTCACCCTCTCCAAGACATTTTTGTTAGTTCTCTTGGCAGTCCCATGTTATGTTCAGTACTGTTCTCTAGTGCCACGACTCGAAGGCATCACAATTTTTCTGTCCTCTTTCATCATTGTCCAGCTCTCTGATACATAGCATATAATTTGAAAACTGTGGTCAGGCTCCGTGTACCTTGGTTTCTTGACTGACATCATTGCACTTTGGAAAGATCCCTGACGGCAGCTTTTTCTAATGCAATTCGTCTTTTGATTTCTTGACTGCTAGTGCCAAGAATGTTGATTATGGAATCCAGCGAGTTTTAATTATTAACAATCTCAATCTCTTTTCCATCTGTCATGGTGCTGCCAGTTGGTGTGGTGAGAATCTTCATTTTCATGATGTTGAGCTTCCGTCCATATTGCAGACTACAATCCTTGACCCTCTACAACAAATGCTTAAGGTCCTCAGTTTGAGCAAGCAAGATTATGTCATCTGCATAACACAAGTTACTGATGAATTTCTTGAATCTTGATGTCACTTTCCTCCTCAGAAAGCCCAGCCTCTCAAATAATCTGTTCTTCATACAGATGGAAAGGTGTGGAGGCAGGACACATCCTTGATTTTGAATCATACAGTATTTCCTTGCTTTGTTCTGATGAATGCCTCCTGGTCCAAGTATAGATTTTGCATGAGCACAATTAGGTGTTTTGGGGATTCCTGTTCTTCTCAAGGTTAACCACAATTTGTTGTGATCCACATGTGTCAAATGCCTTTGCATAGTTCTTGAAATACAGATAGACATTCCTCTGGAACTCCATGCTTTTGGCCAAGATCTATCAGACATTGATGATGATGTCCTTAGTACCATGATTTCTTTTCACCCTGGCTTGTATTTCTGGCAGTTCTGTATCAGGTTTACAGTTCTAATAATTTTTTGGATGCCACTGAGGAAAATATCTCAGTCGCAAAAGAACAAACATTGCATAATACTGCTGTTATAAAATAGGACAGATGTGAGGGGCTTGAGTAGAGAATGGTACAAGAGTGGATATATAATGAACGCAGCATTTGAATGAATGAGGGGAAGTTTTCGAAAGGATTTTATGTGTAGGCATTAGATGTATGACAATCTGGAAAAGGTGCATTTTGGGATTGGCTGGGGGTTGTGTAGAGGAGAAGAAAATGTGCAACAATGGTTAAAAATATTTTAAAATTTTTGAAACATTAGAAATGCATGCCTTTAATCTTTTTAAGTTACTTTTTTAGTAACAACTTTCTTGAGAAAATCTAGAAACCATAAATTTCATCCATTTAAATTGTATAGTTCAGTAGTCTTTAGTATATTCACATATAGGTGCAACCACTACAACATCAATTCTAAAATATTTATTTTTTTGTTACCTCAAAAATTTGTTACCATATCCTTTAGCTACTATCTTCATACTCTTTAATTCTAAGCAACCACAAGTAATTTATTTTCTATCTCATTATGCCTTTACATTTTGACAACTCTCAACACTCTGGATTTTCCATATGTTAATGAGAATCGTTTTACTAGTTTACCTAAACTTTTTCATGTGCATTTTATCTGGTTAGGAAACTTGAGGTCATTTAGAGTAGCTACTTTCTTTTCATTGCTTTCTCTATCACAAACAAATGGTTTTAGTCTTTCTAGGCTGATTTTGGTCTGTCCATTTGCTGTACAGAGGTAACTTGTAGTTGCTGTGATGCTAAACACTGAGGTGTCAAATGCGAGAATGGTTACCCATTGTGGACAGTGTTTGGTGGAGCTCCCTGATTAAAACAAGCTTGGAAACATCCACTTCCAAAATAGCTTGCCTCCAGAAACTCTGTGAACTTGGGGAAACAATGAACGTTACACAAGTGTTCAGGTCTCTTATTTATAGGGTTGCTATGAGTCGTCAATGACTCAGTGGCACTTAACAACAAACAACAGGCTGATTATAATTTTCCAAGTTACTCTCTGAACAGATATGGCTTCTGTCACCAAAGTTTCATGTTAAATGAGTAAGATGCAGTTTATGTTTAAAATGGCATTTCTGTCCTTAAATAAGTCAGCAAACATATTTTAAAACTGTGTCAGATAGTAGAAGTATAAATAAATGTGAATAAGAACTAATTTTAAGAATTAGAAGTGTAGGGACAGAAGTATTGTGGAAAATGAGACTGTACTGCAGTGTGTTGAACATCATAACAACATAAGTGCTCTAGAAACAGAGTTAAATACAAGCTTTATTAAGGATTTAGGAGTTGTCAGATTCCATAAGAGACATCTCTAGAAAATAAATTGATTTATCTAAATCACAAAAATAAGGAACAGAATATTTAAAGGTGTTGAGGTTTTTCAAACACATTTTTTACACTTAATTTCGTATGGTCACATTATACAATTTAACAGAGAGATTATCAGACAGTCTACATGGAATGATACCATGGAAAGCCCTAAATGTACTGCTAGAGTTTTCAAATGTGTTAGTTTAACATTATTGAAAAGTTATGTATGATCAGCTCTGTGTTATATCGTGTTACAGACAGTAAACTGGCATCTAGTAGGAAGATTAGTTCTAACTAAGCATTATAGCATGAACTGTCTAGATGAGATGTTAGAATTCTCAGCCTATGTGGGAAATTCTGTACAAATACTTCAGGGAATACAAAGAAGAGATTGAGGTTGAGATTGAAAATTGAAGAGCTTTAGTATTATAGTGTATAATATTAAAAATTTATTCTCATTCTTTTATTGTATAAAGACAAAAGTACCTTGGAGAGGGGTTACAGTGGAAATGATACTGATTTCAATGTTACATTGTTTATGAAAAATGTATGGGAAGTGGCAATATGCATTAGGTAAGCATGAGCTTTCAGTGCATGTTTAGGATTATCTAGCGATAACTGGAAAAAAAGACTTAAGTCATAACAGTAAAAAATAAAGATACAGAACAATTTTCAGTAGATTTGCTGTTGCATATTGAACACACTTGATAAGAGCACATCACATGCCTGTGGATGAATCACTGGAAGATTGAGACTGAATAGTACTGGCACAGTGTACAGTTTTATGAAAAACGAGGGAGAAAGGGCTGAGAAGATAGCTATTGTGTGGAATAAAGCTAGTGGAAGGTGTTTAAAATTTTCTAACAAATAATAGAGATGCTTACATAACTTAAACCAGTAACCCCTATTGACACCAGCTTATGTAGACCTCCCTTCTATCAGAGTACAGAACTGAGCTCCTTAGGGTTTTCAGTAACTATGATTTTTCAGAATAAGATCCTCAAACCTTTCTTCCAGTGCCCTTCTGAGTGGTCTTAAACCTCTAATTTTCCAGTTAACATCTGAGTCTTCTGTACATGTGAAACTTCTGATGATAAAATGTTATCTAAAAATAAGGGAGAGATTATATAAATTAAGAAAATAAAATCTAAAATATTTTGAACTAGTAGAATTTTTAACCATCTGTTTGCATGTATCAAATGAAAATATTAAAAAGCAGTTTCTAATTTTCCTATCTGCGTTTACCACAGATAATTGGCCTTTTGAATGTGTTCACACCACAGAAATCCCTAGAAGAATTTCAAGATGTGTAAGTGTGATATTTAACATTTTATTGATAGTACATATTCTTAGTATGTTGCTGCACACTTTAGCTATCATCTTTTTTCACCCATGAAGTTACATAGTCATGGAGCTCATGGATGCAAATCTTTGCCAAGTGATTCAGATGGAACTAGATCATGAAAGAATGTCCTACCTTCTCTATCAGATGCTGTGCGGAATCAAGCACCTACATTCTGCTGGAATTATTCATCGGGTTAGTAGGAAAAACTACTGTCATATTCTGATTTTATTGAGGTGAAATCGCATAATGTGTAAAATTCAATTCTATTTAGTAATTTAAATGCTTTTACATATATCTAGTTTCAAAACATTTTCATCATTCCATACTCATTTGTAGCACTTCTCATTTCCTCCACTCCTAGCGCCTATTAGCTGCTACTCTGCTTTCTGTCTCTGGCCTCTCTGCTCTGCATAGTTCACATAAATAAAATCATTTAATGTGTGACATTGTCCGTTTGACATCTTTCATTTCGCGTAATCTTTTTAAGTTTGTCATTGTAGTAGCATACATTAGTAGTTAAGTCTTCTTAATGAATAAGACTTAATTTACATAGAGATGTCACTTTTTTTTTAATTCATCAATTAGGTTTTTATCTTTTGATTTCTGAAGAGTGTTGCTCTGAACATACATGTACAAGTATTTGAGTACTGATTTTTGATTCTTCTTTATATACCTAAAAGAAGAATGGCTGTTTTTAAATTTTTGTGAAATTATATTTTCCATAATTTTATATTTCTGCTAGCAAGGAATGGCTGAAGGTTCCAATCTTCCTATCTCTTTCCGATTCTTCCCTTTGTTAGCTTCCTTCTCCCCTCCCCGCACATTTAAAATTATCTTGGTGGATATAAAAAGGTGTTGGTTTTGTGCTTTGGTGAGGGGACTGTAAAGTGTGTGACGTGTCACTGAGATTTTACATTCTCCTGACCGTTTTCTCTGTATCTACGTAAATGGCCCAGACATACTTGTTTGTCCTTTTGGTAATCCATGGGATGTTCATTACTCTTAATCAACACCACACAACTCAAGGGTATCAATTCATCTTCTGTCATCCTTATTCATTATCTAACTTTCAGATGCAAAACAAGTATTTGAAAAGACCAAGCACACCTTTAGTCTTTAGACTGACATCATTCTTTAGTACTCTGGAGAGGATCTTTACAGAACATTTTCTATGCAACTCATCTTTTGATTTCCTGAAATCATTGACAACTTCAATCTTTCTCCATCTATTACTGTGCTGTCCACTGGCCTAGTGATGAGGACTTTTGTTTTCTCAATGTTGAGATGTTATCCTTATTGAAGGCTGTAGTGCTTGATATTCTGCAGCAAGCACCTTAAGTCCTCCTAACTTGGGGCAAGCAAGGTTATGTCATCTTCATAATGCTGGTTGTTGATGAGTCTCTCTCCAATCCTGATGCCACAATCTTAGTAAAGTCCAGTTCCTTGAATGATCTTTTCAGCATATAGATTGAAAAGGTAGGGAGAAAGGATCCATCTCTGATGCACACCTTTCTTGAGACCTATAATATTTTTCTTTTTCCCATTAAAAAAAAATCTTTCAAAAGGACAAATAAGTATGTCTTAGAAAGGTTCATCCAAGGTGTTCTTTGGAGGCAAGGATAGTGAAATTTCATCTCACATACCATGGGCATGTGGTTAAGAGGGGCCAGTCCTTGGAAAGGGACATCATGGGGGAGGGGTTTGGGGGAGGGTTTTTTGGGTTCCCCCCCTTTTCCTTTACCTTTAATTGATGTGATGACCTACATTAATTGATTCCTTTAAATTAGGGTATTGACTTAGACTACAAAATGAACAAACAAATCTGTCTAAGGTTGTTTTTTAGAGGCAAAGATGGTGAAATTTCATCTCATATACATTGTCAGGAGGAGCCAGTTCTTGGAAAAAGATATGCTGGAAAATAGAATCGGTGAAAAAGAGGAAGACTCTCAAGATGAGTTGAGTTAGTGACTGCAATAATGGATTTGAGCATGGCATAGATTGTGTTGCTGTTAGGTGCTGTCAAATTGGAACTGACCCATAGCTGACCCTCCAATGGGTATTCAGAGACAGTAAATAAATTGCATGGGAGGAGATTACCCATCTTTCTTCGCTGGATTTGAACTGCACACTTTGGTTTGACAGCACAATTCTTTTTTTTTTTTTTTTTTTTTTATTTTGTGTG
>NW_006399963.1:3855712-3892792 GCF_000299155.1 Elephantulus edwardii | reverse complement strand
TTTTTTTTTATTTTGTGTGCGTGTACCGTCAAATCAGATCTGACTGGTACAGGAGGATATTGCGCCTCCTTCTCCGGCAGAGCATCTGGTGGATTCGAACCGCGTTCCTCTGGGATTGCAGTGCAGCTTCTTGCCACTAGGCCACCAGAGCTCCCCTTTGACAGCACAATTCTTTGTCACTAAGCCGCTAGTGCTCCCTGTTCATTAAGTTGCTGTAAGTTTTTTTGAGGTATAGTTTTACTGTATATAGAATTCTTGCTTAATATTGTTTTGTTTGCTTACAGCATTTTGAATATTATTTTTACTTTTCTCCTTGATTTCTTCCATGATTTCTAATAAGAAATTCATTTGACTGAGGATCCCTATACATAACGAGTTGTTTCCCTCTTCTTTCAAGATTTTCTTTTTGTCTTTGACTCTGGATAGTTTTGATTACAGTGTGTCTTGTGTTGATTTGTGTCTTTAATCAAATTTAGGAAGTTTACATGCATTATTTCTTTAGATATTATTTCTATAATTTCTGTTTTCTTCTGCATGGATACCTAGGCACGTGTATATAAACTACAGAAAATAGAGCTGAACAAATACAGTAGAATTGGGATATTCTAACTTGAATTCCTTACTTATAATGGGACCGATATCAACATCATCATGACTGTATAAAAGAGTAAAATTGTCAATAAAAAATTATAGTTAACCTGAATCGCAGCCAGTCATTGTCCATGGAAGCAGCAGTCAAAGATGCAAACAATGCTAGCAAAAATGAAGGGAGCTCTGGTGGCCTAGTGGCAAGAAGCTGCACTGCAATCCCAGAGGTACATGGTTCAAATCTACCAGATGCTCTGCTGGAGAAGGAGGGGCAGTCTCCTCCTGTATCAGTCAGATCCGATTTGACGGTACACACATACTAAATAATAAAAAAGAAAAAAATTTAAAAGAAAGAAATGTAAAATGATATAATTTTAGTGCTTCCTTATAAATTTGGAAATAGAATTAATTACCCTTTGTTTCAGCAATCCCACTATTCTGTATACATCTTAAATGCACACTCACGTTCATAAAAGCATTACCTATACTAGCAAAGAGGAGGAAGTATCTTTTTTCTGAATAGAAGCTTGTGAGTTCAACTTCTGGTCTTCTGGTAGCAATCCAACACTTAATCTACTTTGTCACCAGCCTTTGTAGTAACCATTCTTAAATACTAACATCAGTACTTAAATAGTTTATCTTGAAACTATTGACAAAATTGTCTTCACAAACTTTTTGCTTCACTTGTTGATATATTTAGATTGTATAGGTTTTCAAACCATCCATGATGGCCTAATAGAATATCTTGAAGTTGACATATATACCTTCCTAACATAAGCATTATAAAGATCTTTGTCTTGAAGGCAAATTTTATTCTTTCTTTTTTATTAATCACTGATATTTATAATACATAAACTGAAATCCTAAATACCGCACACCAGTACAGATAATGGGATATGTATTAGCTGTGGATTTTGGTTCCTTGGTTCATTTTAGAAATTAAGATGCACTATGTTTAGAGCACAGAATCATCAGTGTTCCTGCTGCTTCTTTCCTTTCATTGGGCTCAGTAGACAATTCTTCACAAAGACATTGTTTAGTAGCATAAATAAAAGTAAGTATATGGTTTTGTAGCACCAAGACAGTGCTATCCTACCTTCAACAGCAAAAAGAATTCTTAAGGCAAACTTATTTGATTTCATGTTGGAAATTAGTGATTGATTTGGGCCTTTATAAATAAACATCAGATACTCTAAAAGACATAGAGAATCCCATTGTTAATCCATAGTATCTGTATAAAGCTTATTGTGGTTTTAAAAAAAATCAATATTGTAATATGTCAAAATTAAAAAAGTCATTGCTGTGGACCGTCCAGCAGGTTTTTGTAGCTTGACAGCCCGTGGGAATGCTGGTGTATTTGAATTGCCAAAGTGGATACTATCTCTAGGTTAGCACTGAAAACACTCTATAGACTAGATCACTCTATGTATATCATATGTGGCAAACTTTAAATACTGTTCTTTCTTTGACCATAATGATTCTTAAGTGAGCTTTGAGATGTCTTTCCAAATCCTTTTACTCAAAGTTCCTAGCTAATCACAAGCATCACTTAAAGATCAGGGTACACCCTACTCAAGCCTTGGTCTTTTCAGTTACTTGCCATGCATCCAGAAGTTTATCAGTGACTAAGGATGACAGAGAAAGAATTGACGTCTTTTAGGTATGGTGTTGGAGAAGAGTATGGAATATTGCATGGACTGCCAAAAGAATAAATAGATATATCTGGGAACAGGTTAAGCCAGAGTGCTCCTTAGAGGAGGCAACGATGGTGAAACGTCACGTCCCATATGTTGGGCATGTTAAGAGGAGTCAGTCTTTGGAAAAAGACATCATACTAGCAAAGGGGGCGGGTCAGCGAAAATGAGGAAGAACATCAACAAGAAGAATTTACACAGTGGCTCTACTAGTGATTTCAAGCATATCTGAGATGGTGACAGTAGCACAAGACAGAACAAATCTCAGATCTGTTGTTTGTAGGGTTGCTATGAATTATAGTCGACTCAACACAACCTAACAACAAACTAAAAACAAACACTATGTATTTGTTTTGGTTTTTTAAAAAAAAAATCACAAAGCTAATTTCTCAGCTATGATGAACCTGTGCATAACGATTCATTTTAGTGAGAGAGATTAATAGTTAATGGGAATTGTTTTGCATATAGTAGGATGATGTTGTTGATTGCCTTCATTAGTATGTTATTGTTGTTAGGTTCCTTTGAGTCACCTGCAAATGTGTAGCAACCCTATGTACAGCTCTGAACCCTTCCCTGTCCTGAGCCAGTTTAATTCTGACACATCAACCCCTGTCACCCCATTTACTGTATCAATCCATCTAATCTGGGATCTCCCTCTCCTGCGCTGTCTGTCCCCCCTCCGAACATGATGTCCTTCTCCAAGGACCGATCTCTCCTGGCCACATGCCCAAAGTAAGTGAGGCGGAGCTTCAAAATGCTAGCCTCCGAGGAGACACTTGGTTTAAACCTCTCCAAGACAGACTGATAATGGTAGGATAGCAGTTGTAAACTATAAAATATATAACACATACCATAGACGGAGTTTCTTGTTATCTTTTTTATTTATTTTTTTTTTAAAGGACTTAAAGCCCAGTAATATAGTAGTGAAATCAGACTGCACTTTGAAGATTCTTGACTTTGGACTGGCCAGAACAGCAGGAACGAGTTTCATGATGACACCATATGTAGTAACCCGTTACTACAGAGCCCCTGAGGTCATCCTAGGCATGGGCTACAAAGAAAACGGTCAGCAAACTTACTTTATTTGAAATATAGTTTTCATTTGTTCATTAGATTTTTTAGGTGACTGTTTTAAGCTAAAGTCCACAAATAAAATATGTATCACTGATTTAAATGTGTAACAAGAGTTTGAAAGTATATGTTGCAAATATTTGGAAAAATTTGAGACCTTACTCATTTAAATAACAATAAATACAACATCAGTACTACCATTAGCTTAAAATTTGGCCCATAAAACTGAATATATACAATTTACTTTCTTAGGATTGTTGATCTTTTTTGTAAGAACAAAATATGAGAATTAATTAAACATATATTGAATTTAAAGTTGGCAGGCAAGTAATTCAGTATTAGTTAATAATAATAGCATTTAATATCAGTCTCATGGGGTACAGTACAAAAGATCATTCTTCAAAGCAGAGAGATAATTAAGGTTACCTGACCTCAGGTGATGTAGTCGATAGGGAGTTGTGAATGTAATTAAGACCACACCTTTCCGGAGGTTCAAATCCACCAGCAGCTCCTCAGGGAAAAAGATAGACCCTCTTCCTCTGCAGTTCACAGCATCAGAAGCTTGCTGAATGGTCAGTTCAGTTCAAAGGGAGTGATTGATGAGTTACAGGAAGCATAATTTAGCCTTCAGGCTAGTTTAGTATGTGAATAAGGCTTACATGTTCTTAAAAATCCTTCACTGAAATTGACAGTAACTTTCCTCAAGATTGCTTTTGTGTAAGTTGTATTGTGAATATTTTAACTGTAATTCACAGTTCTCTGCCAATCTATAAGGGAGACTTTCTTCCAAAGCATATTTTTTTCAGCATTATTAATTAGGATTCCCATTAAAAATGATGAGGGTCAGAAAGATGGTCTTTTTTTTTCCCAGTTGTCATTTGTCTTAGAAAACTTTCATACTGCATCCAGTCAACAGGAACTCCTTAAACTAAAAGTAGTACTGTTTATGGATTTAAAGAATTTCAATAGGACTCATGAAATAGATCTCTTACTAAGTTTCCTTAATTGGATTAGTTGTTACCTGTATACTTAATTCTTTGGGGAGAGTTGGATAAGTGTAGCAAATGTTGCAAAAAAAAAAATTTGACAGTTCAGTAGTGATTTCAACCAGATAAATCTAGTGTGAAAACTTTTGAAGAACTTTAGACGAACTTTTTACTTTCATTTTCTTGGCTAAGCAAGTTATGCTTTAAATATTTTAATATGCTATATTTTTTCTTCTCATGTTTTTATCTTTGACTTAGTCTAATGCACAATTGAAATTCAGAATAATAAATTAAATTTTAATAATCTCGTTACCTCATGCACATGTTTCAGCCATATTTTCAAAGTTTTTATTTTCTGTTCCATATTTTATCATTCCTGAAGTACAAAATGGATAAGTTATTATTTCTGTGCAGAACTCTCACTTTAAATTTAGATACACAGTTAAAAGACTACATTTTACTTGGCGAGGGGTGAATCAAAACCTTTTTTAAAAATCTTTTGTTCAGAATTTATTCCATTAGCTAAAATGAAAATCACTTTTTTCATTTTGTAGTGTGTTTTGCAGTTACTATATAATGCAGTCATACTATGCTTCTTTGATTTTAAATGACCTTTTGCTTTGCTTTCCCTTTTTTTGTGCTGCAAACATGTAGTGGATTTATGGTCTGTGGGGTGCATTATGGGAGAAATGGTTTGCCACAAAATCCTCTTTCCAGGAAGGGACTGTATCCTTATGCTACTGCAGCAGTTTAATTAGTTAGTCAGTGAAATTTCTTATGATCATGCATAAGTCTCTCTTAAGCAGATACAAAATTTGTAGATGTCATAGTTAAAATAATTGTTGGCATAAGCTGGAATATTGTTAGGCTGCATTTGGCAGTAGGCCATACAGTCTCTGCTGGTAGTCAGAACCATTCATTGTCACTCATTTTAAAAAATTTTATTTTATACTGCTTTTTATCATTTTAAACTGTACTTGGTGTGTATGTGGTTGCTTTTGGTTTTTATTTTTGTTAGTGTGTATATGTGTGTGTGTGTGTGTATGTGTATATATATATATATATATATATATATATATAAATTTGATTTAAACAAAAATTCTTATGTTAATGTCATTGCATTTTGTTTTCAGTTGACATTTGGTCAGTTGGGTGCATCATGGGAGAAATGATCAAAGGTGGTGTTTTGTTCCCAGGTACTGATCGTATCCTTAACTTTGGCCTAAAATGTAGTTTCTAAAGGTCAAAATATGTTAAAACACTTTAGCTTGGTCAGGTATAATATATTTGTTTCTCCCTAGTGAATAATAATGTTAAATTCTTTCAAAATGCCACCTGCTATTTAACATAGATCCTTTTTTCATTTTATTGACTGTCTCATGCTAATTCTTTAAACTACTCAAGTATAGTTTCCTAGTTACTTGCTGGCTTTGAATTGAAATCATAAATCATGGTTTAAATTAATTTCTAATAATGAGATACTTGAGTAAATCTAATTATTACTTAGGATTTGATAACAATTTTGAAATTGCATGTTTCATTTGGTCATTCTTTTGTTTTGCTTTTTTCTTTGTTTTTTATGTTCTGTATGCCTTTTCTTTTGCTTGTCACATTATTCAGCATAACATTGATTCTTTAATTTCAGAATGTCAGCAGTGATTGTTTTATATGGTGGTAGTTAGATCTGAGTTTGTGTTTTGGTTCCTCTGACTACTTTTAATATTTGTATTAACTGATCTGTCCTGGGTTTATCAACTAGTAACAGTTAAGAGTTGTTTTAGGAGGAAAGATTGGAAAAGTTGTAGTCACTGTGTTGCATACAGTAAGAGAGTTTCAAGTCTTAATATTTAGGGCCCTGGACTGTGAAAACTGGGAGAAGGGAGATCAGGAAATCTTAACCTTTACAACTTAGCCAGGTACTGATCTTTTTTTTAGAAATCTTAGAGCTATTAAAAAATATTGCTACAACCTGTATAATGACTTCTAAAAAATGCTATTTCCCCCCATAGCCACTATTTTTATTCCTAAATTTCTTTAGTAAAATTAAAAAAGAAGGTTGATTATAAAAATATTTCTTATTCTCTAGGAAATATATTTCTGTTTTTGATAAGCTGTGAGAAAAGACCATTTTTTTCAATTCCAGAATTGTGCGCCATTTCCATTTAGCACTCTCCTAGATGATAATTACCATTATTCTTTGAGTCATTTATTGCTTGTATGTATAATTGAGGAGCTTTAACTTCTAATTTTATGGTAAAATCAGAATTAGTAGTTCCCCTTCACACATCAATACACACAATAAATAAGGTTAATAAAGCTTATTTCTTGAACCTTTCTTTCCACCTACATTGAATTCCTTTTGTCAAGGTGGTTGTAAGAGAATATTTATAACTGCCACATTCTTTCTCAGGATTCATGAAAAAACCATTTTCTTGTAGTTATGAGTAATCTGTTGAATAGTAGATATGGAGTGGTTTTCTTAGCAACTTGATATTAGATATTGATCAGTGGAATAAAGTTATTGAACAGCTTGGCACGCCATGTCCTGAATTCATGAAGAAACTACAACCAACCGTAAGGACTTATGTGGAAAACAGACCTAAATATGCTGGATATAGCTTTGAGAAACTCTTCCCTGATGTACTTTTCCCAGCTGATTCAGAGCACAACAAACTTAAAGGTAACTTCAAAAATATGTAAAATCTAATTGTCTGAGTGTACATGCATGTGTGTATTCAAATTTTTAATGGGATTAGCCCAAGTATGTCTTAGTGGTAGATCAATATGAAGTTTTGGTTGTTTATCCTTAATTTTATATGTTTTAATCATTTATATGGCCTAGCTTTGCCATATAAGTATTATTTTTAAAATATAAACTAGTTAAATTTACTTGTATTTTTAAAACCTTAACAAGATACACATACATTAACATGATTGTTTTTGCAGCCAGTCAGGCAAGGGATTTGTTATCCAAAATGCTGGTCATAGACGCATCTAAAAGAATCTCTGTAGATGAAGCTCTCCAGCACCCCTATATTAATGTCTGGTATGATCCTTCTGAAGCAGAAGCTGTAAGTCCTTTTCTTAATATTTGAGGAATCTATTGCATTCTTAAGATTTAGAGTTGAATTAAAGTTTGGAGGAGACCTGAACATTTTAAATAAAAAATATATGTAATAAAAGTATTGTTTGATTTTGCATAGGGAGTTACTATTGAGTTGTTTCTGATTCACACAAAGCAATTTGTTTCAGAGTAAGACTATGGTCCATAAAGTTTTCAGTCACTAATTTTATTGGGTGTAGATTGCCAGATCTTTTTATGGGTCTTTTTTATGTGCTTCTGCATAGACTCCAACTGTCAGCTTTTCATGTAACAATGAAAAACATGATTTGTACCACTCGAGCTCCAAACACCTTTCTATAAGTGGTAAAGTTAATTCTCATTTCTTATTGCCTTCTTAGCTTTTTTCCTTTCCTTCTTTTTTTTTTTTTTAAACACCTGACTGGAGAAGCTACATTACTTAACCACTTTGAGGAACATCATGATAGAGTTATAAAACAAATAAATGTGCATAAATTGCTACAAATTTTGGTAGAAATAAAATAGGACCATTTTAAAATCTGGAAATAAAGAATATAATGGCTAAACATCTTTTCCACCTGAAATGAAGGTTTATTATTGATTGCTCTTGCTCTAATGAAGCATATTTCAAGTGTTCTGATTTATAGCTATAATAGTTGTGATAAGGATCTTTCTCTGTAAATTGACGCAGATATTGTCTTTTTTAGCCACCACCAAAGATCCCTGACAAGCAATTAGATGAAAGGGAACACACAGTGGAAGAGTGGAAAGGTAATATTTATCTAATTCTTAGAGGTAAAATGGAAAGAGCATTTTTTTGTTGATTGTTGTTGTTGTTATTGTTGTTATGTGCCATCAAATTGCTTGTGACTCAAGAGCCCTAAATCCTGCTCTATCCTGTGCCAGCCTCACTGTCTCCAACACACCTACTCCCACCACCCTACTCATTGAATTGATCCATTTCATCAAGGGTTTTCCTCTCCTGTGCTGTCCCTCCACTCTCCCAAACATGATGTCCCTCTCCAAGGACTGGTCCCTCCTTGCAGCATGTCCAAAGTATGTCACATGACGCTTCAGAATCCTTGACTCCAAGGAGCAGCCTGGCTTCACCCTCTCCAGGACAAATCTGTTTGTTCTCCTAGCAGGCATGGTATATTCAACATTCTTCTCTAGCACCACAGCTTAAAGGCATCAATTCTCTTTCTATCATCACTAGTTATAGTCCAGGTCTCTGATACATAGCACACAATTGCTTTTATGTTGTGTTTATGTTGATATATTCTTATATTGGTATTTTCTATTATTCATAACTGATGTATGGTAATACGCTTATTAAGATTTTTATAAACGTTGTTTAGTGCCATCTATGACTCATGTTGTTAAGTACCATCAAGTTGAGTATGACTCATAGCAATCCTGTGAACAAAAGATCTGAATCTTTTTCTGTCCTGTGCCATCCTCATACTTTCTGACACACAAGAACCCATTGCAGCGGTTACTGTGTCAACCCACCTGGTCAGAGGTCTTCCTCTCCTTTGTTGACTTTTCCCAGCATCATGTCCTTTCCTAAGGAATAGTACCTCCTAGCAACATGTCTAAAGTATGTTGTTCTTGCCTCCAAAGAGCACTCCAGCTGAACCCTCTCCAAGACACATCTGTTTTTTTGGCCGTCCAAGGAATGGTCTGTGATCGTCTCCAAAACCACAGCTCACCGATATCAATTCTTCTGTCATCCTTATTCTCTGTCCAGCTTTTAGATGCATAGCAAGTGATGAGAAAGAATATGGCCTGAATGAGATACACCTTAGTCCTCAAACTGACAACATTATTCCTTGGTAATTTGGAGAGGTCTCTTAACTGCAGATTTTCCCACTGCAATTCATCTTATTTTTTGACTGCTGGTACCAGTGGTGTTAATTGTGGCACCAAGCTAGATGAAGCTGTTGACAGTATCAATCTCCTCTCTATCCATCATGATACTGCCTATTAGTCCAGTGGTAAGAATCTTTGTTTTCTTGATATCGAGGTGCAATCCATATTGAAGGCTGAATTCTTTAATCTGCAACAAGTGGTTCAAGTCTTCCTCACTTTCAGGAAGCAAGGTTGTGTCATCTGCGTAATGCAGGTTATTTATGAGTCTCCCTCCAATCGTTATATAACACTCTTATTCATAGAATCCAACTTCTCAAAATATTTTCTCAGCACACAGATTAAATAGGTATTACAACTCATAGTGATTCTGTAAACAACAGATCTGAATCTTGCCTTCTCCTGTGCCATCCTAATCATCTCTGATATGCTTAAGTCCATTGTTACAGTCACTGTGTCATCCCATGTTATGGGGGTCGTCCTCACTTTCTTTGACCTTTCATGTTTTTCAGCATGATTTCTTTTCCCGAGAACTTACCATCCTACCAACATGACCAAGTATGTGAGACAGTTTCCCCATCCTTGCCTCTAAGGAGCACACTAGTTGCACTTCCTTTGAGGTACCTATTTGTTCTTTTGAAAATCCATTTGATATTCAAGTAAACTTCTTCAGATGCATCATTTATTCTTCTGTCACCCTCATTCATTATCCAGCTTTAATATGCATAGGAAGTAATTGGAAAGATCATGGCTTGGATCAGGTACACGTTAATCTTTAAATTGAGAAAAATGTTATGTGGGCTTTTTTGTTACAAATAGAAATGTTTTTGATATTTCTAACAATTCTCCCATGTTATTGTTCACATCTGAGAAGATCTTTGAAAGAAAAAACGTCCTCTGAGCCAAAAGTTTTTGGGGTGGATTTTTTTTTTTTTGGTTTTGTTTTGTTACCTCCAAACTATTCTCCAAATAAAATTCATTGTAAACATCCACATATTTATTAGCATTATATGGAAAGCCTGCCCTCCCCTTTACTGATAGTGTTTTTTAGTTTTATTTTATAAATGTAGTTGAGTATTGGGGAATCTCTGGTGGGATAGTGTTTAGGACATTCACTGCTAAGCCAAGACAAGGTCTCTGGTAGTTCAAATCCACCAGCAACTGTGAGAGAGAAAGAAGGACAGTTTCCTCCTGTTTGATGGAGAGTCAGTTATGAGTCTGTTCCAACTTATAAGCATTGAGTTTAATTTTTTTTAGTGAATTATTAACAATGGTTTCATTGACATGGAATTTCTGAAATGTTTCTTTTTAAAAGATACCTGAGACAGTTGGACCAGGCTGTTTTTATTCCTCTTTTGACCAGTTTTTTTTCTGTTTGTTTGTTTTGTTTTGTTTTTTTATCCAATGAACTTGGGCCTTACTGCTTTCGCTGAGAATTCCAACACAATACTGAACAGAAGTGGTGAAAAAGGACATCCTTCTCTGGTTCCATACACAAAGGGGATGAATGCCTTTATTGTCTCTCCACTGAGAGTAATGGTGGACCTTGGTTTGGGTACATACTTATAATTCTGTTGAGGAATTGCCCTCTTCCATTCCTACTTTGAGTATTTTTTCCAGAAAAAGGTATTGGATTTTGCCATATGCCTGTTCAGCATTGATTATGATGATCAAGTGTCTTTTAGTTTGTTTTATTGATGTGGTTAATAACATTGGTTGTGGGGTTTTTTTGTCGTTGTTGAACCATCCTTACATACCTAATCATACCGGATCAGTCATATACCACTTAATCATGATGAGTAATTTTTTTTATTTGATTTTTGGATTCTATTGGCTGGGTATTGCTAAAAATTTTTACATCTGTATTCATGAGGGATGTTGGTCTATAATCTTCTTTTATAGTGATGTTTTTGTCTGACTTTCATATAAGGATTATGCCTGTTTCACAGAATGAATTCAGATATATTCTCTTTTTTCCCCCCCCCCTATGTTCCCCAATAGTTTGAGCAGAATTAGAATTGGCTCTCCTCTAAATTTTTGGTAAAATTTCATTCCTGTTTTGAAGCCATCTGGACCAGGATTTTTCTTTTTCCCGTTATGAAATTTTCTTATGGCCTTTCCTAGTTCTGCTTTTGTGATGACTATTCAAATAGTTACATAGGTAGAACATTTTTTTTAATACTTAACCATTTCCTCTAGGCTTTTAAATCTGTTGGGCTATAGCTTTTTATGTTGTTACTTTTTATGTGCTTTTGAGTCAAAACTGACTCATAATTGACCCTCCACCATATTTTCAGTGGGTATAAATTGCACAGGAAGAGAATGTCCATCTTTCTCTCAAAAAGCAACTGGTAGATTCACAGGATTCTGTTACTATACTTTTTAAAAAAATTTGTTTCTGTTGTTACATAATCGTTTAGTTTCCTACTGTGTTACCTGTGTCATCTCCTTTTTTGGTTAGATTTGCCAGCGGCTTGTCAATTTTATTAATCCTTTCAGAGAACTAATTTCTAGTATTATTGATTCTTTAGCTTTTCTTATTTTGTTGTTCTTATTTTTGCTCTAATCTTTACTATTTCCTTTCTTCTGGAAACTGTAGCACTTTCTGTTCTGTATCTAGTTGTTGAAGATGTCAAAATAATGCGTTACTAGTCATAACACAACTTCCTTTCTGAAAGTGAGGAATATATGAAACGCTGCAAAAGATCCAGTATTACAGCCTGCAGTATGGATTGCATCTCAGCGTTAAGAAAACAAAGGTCTTCACCATAGGACCAACAGTCGACATGATAGAAGCTGTCAATGATTTTATCTTACTTGGATCAACAATCAGTATCCTTGGTACCGGCAGTCAGGAAATCAGGAGATGCATTGCATTGGGCAAATCCGCTGTCAGAAACATTTCTAAAAATACTGAAGAGCAGTGATGTCAATTTGAAGACTAAGGAGTGCCTGATTCAGGTCATCGTCTTCTTATTCACCTACATATCAGAGAGCTGGATAATGAATAAGGGTGACAGAATAATTGATGCCTTTCATTTGTAGTGCTGGAGAAGAGTACTGAATACTCCATGACTGTCAAACAAACAGATATGTCTTAGAAAAAGTGCCACCAAATTGCTCCTTGGAGGCAAAGATGGCAAAGCTTCATCTTTCATACTTTGAAGCTATATTCCTTGGAAAGGGCTATCATACTTGGAAGGATAGAGGGGCAGTGGAGGAGAGGAAGACCTCCCTCATGAGATGGATTGACATGGTGACTTTAGCAGTGGGCTCTAGTGTGTCAGAGATGATGAGGATGGCACAGGAAAAGACAGGGTTCAGGTCAACTGTTCATAGAGTTACTAACTCAATGGCACCTAATAACAAGAAGTCCTAGTACACACACACACACACAAAAAAAAAAAAAAGAGGATGGATAGCTGGGCAGGGGCAACAACGTGCACTTAGAATCTGTTATGAAATGAACTGTTTTCTTTCAAAAACATATAAAAATCGGAATCTCTCTACCTAAAAAAAAAAAAAAAAAAAAAGAAGTCCTAACATTGATGTTAACTAATTCTAATAACAAGCTCAATAGTTTGATGTCAGAATCTTTATTTGTAGTTTGTTGTTATTAAGTTCTTTGTACAGCTGACTAAATGCATAGCAACTGTGAACCACAGTTAGAAATCTTGTGCCATCCTCAAAATTTCTGATATGCTCAAGCCCATTGTTACAGTCATTGTGTCACAATATCTTATTTGGGATCTTTTCTCTGGCTTTCTGATTTTCCTAGCTTGATGTCTTTTTCCAAGGACTGGCCCTTCTTGACAGCATGCACTAAATATGTGAGATGAAATTTCACCATCTTTGCCTCAAAGGAGCATCCCGGTTCCACTTCCTCCAAGACAGATTTGTTCTTTTCTCAGTCAATAGTTTATTCAGTATTCTTCACCAATACCATAATCCAAAAGCATCAGGTCTTCAGTCTTCCTTATTTCTTTTATAACTTCCACATAAATATTAAACAATTGGAGAAGACTCATGGCTTGAATCAAGGTACATCTCAATCCTTAAAGTATCATCCTTGCTCTTTAACAATTTAAGAATTTCCTTTACTACAGACTTGCCCAATGCAACTTGCCTTTTGTTTTTTTATATTTTTACTGCAGCTGGCAGGGATATTTATTGTCAGTCTAGGAGAAATAAAATAGTTGGCAGCTTCAATCTTTGTTGTTCCATCTTCCATGAGGTTGCCTGTTGGTCTGGCTGTGTAATTTTTTTTTCCTTAATGTTGAGATATAACTATATTGAAGGCACTATAGTCTTTGATCTTCAATAAGTGCTTCAAGTTTTCACTTTCTATTGACATGTTTGACATATATGCAGTGTAGGTTGTTGATAAATCTTCCTCCATTGTTCATGTAGTCCAACTTCTTGGATTATTTGCTTGGAAAAAGATGATTAGTATTTTTCCAGATCAAAGGACTAAAGCAAAATGTAAGCCTTGAGTTAGGATACGCTTATTTTATGTACAAAATCTTGAGTGATACAGGCAGCATCAAAAGAAGATGGAAGAAATAGACAGTGCAGCAAAAAGAATTGGTTGGCACTGAACCATTTTAGGAAGTAACAAAGATCAAGAACCAGTGGTAACAAATAAGGTGAAGCTTAACTGAAGGCTTTGTCTTTAAAAATAAGGCTCCAATAATTAATGTAATTGCGATAGAGATAATTCAGCCAATAGATGCAGTCCTGGATGTGCTAACCAGCCTATGCCAATGTAGTTGGAAGAAAGCTACCTCTTCAACTGACCATTCAAAGGGGGGAAAAGATCTAGCAGAGTGTAGAAACTATCAAACAATATCGTTGGTATCACATGCAAGTAAAATCTTACTGAATATTACTTCAAGGATAGCTAGAGCAGTGATACATGGACAAGGAACTGGCAGAATTCAAGCTGAATTTAGAAGGAACAAGGAATATAATTTTAATGTCAGATGGATCTTAGCTGAAAGAAAATATCAGAAAGATGTTTACTTGGTTTTTATTGACTATGCAAAGGCATATAACACTCCGAATGATAATAAATTGTAGATAATTAGAGAAGAATAGGAATTCCAGAACACTTTATTGTGTTCATGTGAAACCAAGAAATAGTTGTTTGAACTGAAGGAAGGGATACTACATGGTTTAAAATCAGGAAAGTTGTATATCAGGGTTGTATTTTTTCATCATGCCTATTTCATGTGTATGCTGAACAATGTAATTCATTGTGTACATCTGCAAAAAATAGTTCTTGTATAGTACTCTGTTGAATGTTTCAGTTACCACTTACAGGCTCAAGGATTTACTTGGAAGACTCAGAATATAGTCATAGTTAGTCATGGTTATAATTTGTTAGAGTGAAAAGATAAAAAGTAAAAATAAAGAAAAGGTTGTGGGGCAAATTCTGGGAGAAACTAACCACAGTCTTCCATCAAACCTTCCTAACTAAGTCACAGCAGGATGGATGACTTACCAGCAATATGTTGTGACATGTACAATGTTTGTGAGGGACCTTTGTTTGGGATTTAGTTCCCATGACTTTTGTTGGGATTGTTCATGTAGTCATCTTCCGCATAACCCATATTGTTTGCAGAATTTAGGCATAGTGAGCCAGCTTATCAATTAATGATGGAACCATTTTGTAATCCAAGTTCCTAGAAACTAGTGAAGCTGGAAGCTTGCTTCAAGTGTGGACTCTTCAGCACAAGTACATATTTTTATATAAATATGATGTTGAATGTACTTAGTACATTGTCTCTTTGTTTCCCTTTGTGAACCATGTATATCATTGCTTAATAACTATAAGTTCATTGATGGTGGTGGTGGTGGTGTGGAGTATGTTGAGTAGGAACCCACCAGTCTCTAGTGGATTTTCAGAGGCAGTAAATTGCAGAAGATAATTATGCCCATTTTTCTTCTGCAGAACAGCTAGTGACTTTGAACCATATATCTTTTAATTGGCAGCATAATTCTTTACCACTAATACCCTTCAGCCTTTAATATGAATCGCATCTCATGAAAACAAAAATCCTTGTCACTGGACCAATAGACAACATCATGATAGATGGAGAAAAGATTAAAACGGTCAACAACTTTGTCTTATTTGAATAGACAATTAATACACATGGTACTACCAGTCAGGAGATTAGGAGATGTATTGCATTGGGTACCAGAGGAATATCTATCTTTGTTTCATTGACTATGCAAAGGCATTTGATTGTGTGGATCACAACAAATTCTGGCTCACCTTCAGGAAAATGAGAATCCCAGAACACTTGATTGTGCTTATGTAAAATCTATACTTGGGCCAGGAAGCACTCCTCAGAACAGAGCAGTGAAATACTGCATGGTTCAAAATTAGGAAAGGAAAGCATCAAGAGATACATCCTGTCTCCATAGCTTTTCTATATTTTATGCAGAACAAGTCATTTGGGAAGTAGGACTCTTAAGAGGAGAAATGTGGCGTCAGGATTGGAGAAAGACTCATCAACAACCTATGTTATGTAGATGACACAACCTTGCTTGCTGAAATGGAAGATTTGAAGCATTTGCTGTAGGAGGTCAAGGACTGTAGTCTTCAATATCAGTTGAAGCTTAACATCAAGAAGACAAAGATTCTCACGACTTGGCCAATTGGCAGCACTGTGATAGATGGAGAAGAGATTGAAGTTAACGATTACAGCTTGCTCGGTTGTGCAATCAACAGTCTTAACACCAGAAGTCAGGAAATCAAAAGATGAATTACATTTAGAATCTTCTTTCAGGGACCTCTCTAGAGTGCCAAAAAGTAACAATGTTAGTCTAGAGACCAAGATGTGCCTAATCCAGGCCATGGGTTTAGCAATTACTTGCTGTACTTCAGAAAGCTCAACAGTGACTAAGGATGACAGAAGAAGAATCAATCAATACCCTTCTAATTGTGGAAGAGTCTTGCACATACCACGTATTGCCAAGAAAACAAATAGGTCTGTCTTGGAGAGGGTGAAACCAAGTTTCTCCCTGAAGGCTAGGATTTTGAAGCTCTGTCTCACATAATTTAGGCACGTGGCCAGGAGAGGCTGGTCCTTGGAGAGGATATCATGCTTGGAAGGATGGAGGGACAGCGCAGGAGAGGAAGACCCCAGATAAGATGGATTGATATAGTAACTGGGACAATGGGGGTTAGTGTGTCAGAATCAGTGAGACTGGCTCAGGGTTCAGAGCTGCTGTACATAGTATTGCTATGGGTCTCAGGCACTCGATGGCACATAACAACAACAACGTTGCATTGGGAAATTCTGTAGTCAAGGACTTGGTGATACCAGTTTGAGGACTACGGTGATCTTGATTCAGGCCATGTTTTTTCAATCTCTTGCTGTGCATGTGAAAGTTGGACAGTAAATAAGGATCATATAAGAAGATTTGATGCCTTTGAACTGTGATACTGGAGAAGAGTACGGAATATACCATGGATTGCCAAAGAACAAATAGATATATCTTGGAGAAGGTGCATGCAGTCAGGGTGCTCCTTGTAGGCAAGGATTGCCAACCTTCATCTCATATACTTTGGGCATGTTGCAGGAGAAGCTATTCCTTAGAGATGGACATCATGCTTGGAAAGGTGGTAGGACACAAAGGAGAGGAAAACCCTCAACCAGGTAGATTGGAACAGTGACTGCAGCAATGGGCTTGAGTGTGTCAGAGTTGTGAAGTTGGCACAGGATAGTACAGGGTGCAGATCTGTTGTTCATGAGAGTTGCTGTGTGACATACTCGACTCAGCGCCACCTAGTAACAACAGCAGGCCACCAAAGCTGAAATATATTAGTAGGAACTCTGTTTTTCCTGTGCTTTTCAAATTAGATCTGAACTTAAATACTTAGATATGTTTCTTGATACAGGGTTTTAAGTTCATGTGTTGGCCCCATTTACTTCCTTCATGTTTGCAGAAAGTGTCTTAATTTTACCTTTTAGAAAGTATCAGCAGGTGAAATTTGGTTGTTATGTATAAATACAGAAAAATGTCAAAAAAGTATTTAGGTTGTGTTCTGATTAGAGCAAGCTTCCATAAAACTCTTGATTTTAATATTTTTAAAAGATATCTGTTAATACCTACAGTGTAATTGTTGAGTACCATCAAGTTGGAACTCAGCCTCCCTAACTACCCTCCAATGAATTTTCAGAGGTAATAAATTGTAAGGAAAGAGATTGCCCATCTTTCTCCAACAGAGCAGCTGGTGGTTTCTAATTACATGCCTTAGTGTTAACAGTGCAGTTCTTTAACATTAAGCAACCAGAGCTGCCACCTACAGTGGTAGAGTTGTTATATAAACCTACAGGGTACCAGATGTTAAATCCTAGAGCTCAGGAAGTGCAAATTAATAAGACATAAGTGTTACAAGTCTCATAAATATAAGACTAAAGAAGCATTCATGCAGGATTGTATATGATATGATTGGGTATAGTACAGAGTACTAAAGAGGAGGAAAAATAAAGCCACAAACCTTAATTTTATCCTTAAATTTTAAAAATAATAGTTTCTTCCAGTATTATTCACAGTTGAGATTAAGGGATTGCTATTAACAAATCTTAGGCTGACATTGCCATTGTTAGAATACTGTTGAATTATTTATCATGAATACCTTTTTTTTAAAAAAAAAGCTTGTTTGATTGGCTCTTAGACTTTGAAAAGTCAACTGACTTTTATTCTTCTTTTTTCCAGAATTGATATACAAGGAAGTTATGGACTTGGAGGAAAGAACCAAGAATGGAGTAATACGGGGTCAGCCCTCTCCTTTAGGTTGGTTACACTATAAGCTTGGTTAAAATTACAGTTGACTTACTTACAGTCTTCAGATTACATTTCTCTCCATGTTTACTACTATTGTTGTTTGAAGTTTAATAAGTGCTTATTTCAAGTTAAATTAGAAAGACTTTATACCAATATATATATGTAACTATGTAAAATATTTTTTCTTTGATATTGACATTCCCTTAAAGGACAATTGAAACCTTTATCCATTGGCATTGTTCACTGTCTTTACAGAAGGCTTTTCTCAGAATTTAATGTACTTATCTTTTGATGATCTCAGCAGTCTTTACTTCACATAAATAAGCAGAAGCTTCACTGCATAATTTGGTATATTGCAACTTAGCAGCCATCAAGGCCTAGCTCCCTAGGTCAGATTTCACTTTCTCCATAAAACTATTTTGAGCCTCGTAGCTAGAGATGTTTCCACTGCTCTTAGAGTTCAAACATTAAGAAGAAAACTGGATTATGGAAGAGAATGACTTTCTTTTATTATAAAGAAACTTTACTGTTACTGTTGTTTTGTGCCACCCAGTTGACTACTGGGTTGACTCATAGAGACCCTGTGAACGACGACTATGAATCCTGCTTTACCCTGAGCCAGTCTCATCGGCTCTGACACACCTACCCTATTGCCATGGTCACTGTGTCATTTCATCTCATCTAGGGTCTTCGTATCTTGCTTTGACCCTCTACCTTTTCAAGCATAATGTCCTTCTCCAAGAACTGGTCCCTCCTTGCACTGTGCCCAAAGTATGTGAGACGGAGCTTAATATTCAGAAAAATTATGGACTGGGGGGGGAAATGTAAAGGACAGAAAATCATGTGTAATTAGTATGTTTAATATACATATACTACATGATAGGCACTGTTAGATGGCTTATCTACTTCATTCAGCTACTAAAATTCCCAGTGTCCTTATTATCCAGTGCTCCTTTGATGGAGATACACAGGTGGATGGTTTTATCAAATAGATTTATTTTCTTATTATTTAGGAGACTAAAAGTCCTAATTCAGAGCACCAACTCCAGGAGAAAAGTTTTTCTTGACTCTGGAGAAGGGTCCTTTCACTCTTTCACTTTGCTTTTGCATCATGATTCCTTAGGGAATCTCTTATTTTGGATCAATTTTGCTTTGTTTTGTTTTCAACTATCTCTGCTTCTCTTCCTTGCTTGTTTAATTTCTTTTATATCTCAAAAGAGAGTGAGTGACTCAAGACACATCTAACTATGCTCCTGCCACATTAGCACAGCAGAGACAACTCATTTTTAAATGAGATTTTAACCAGAAGTATGCTACGCTGTACTTAGTTGCCATCAAATCTGTTGTGTCTCCTGGCAACACTGTGAACAGCAGATATGAATGCTGCACCATACTCACCATCTCTGATATGCTGGAGTCCCTTGTAACAGTCACTGTGTTGATCCATCTTGTTGGAGATCTTTCTCTTTCTCTGATCCTCCACCTTTCAAAGCATTTATTTCTCCTACGAACTGGCCCCTCTTGACAACATGCCCAAAGTATGTGAGATGAAGGTTCATCATCCTTGCCCCTAAGCAGCACCCTGGTTGCACTTCCTCCAAGATAGACTTGTTTGTTCTTTTGGGAGTTCATGGAATATTCGCTATTCTTAACACCAAAATTCACAGTCATCAGTAATTCTTTAATTTCATGTTCATTGTCCACAATTTGCAGATCCATAGGAAGTAACTAAAAAGTCCACGTCTTGGATCAGGCACACTTTAGTCTTTATTCTGACATCCTTACTCTAGCATTTTGGAAAGGTCCTGGGCAGTAGACTTTCCCAATGCAACACATCTTTTGATTTCTTGACTGCAGTTGCTGTGGTTGTTGATCGTGGATCTCAGTAAAATGAAAACATTGACAGCTTCAGTCTTTTCTTCATCTGTCATGATGCAGCCAGTTTGTCTAGTGATGAGGATTTTTTCTTTTCTTGATGTTGATGGCTGTAGTTTTTGATCTTCTACAATAAGTGCTTCCAGCCCTCTTCACGTTCTGAAAGCAAACTTGTATCATCTGCATAATCAAGATTGTTGATACCACTTTCTTTATATAGTCCAGCTGCCTGAATGTTTTGTTCAGCCTCCAGAGTATTGTTGGTTTTAGGTGTACTGTCATGTTGCGTACAACTCAACAGTGACCCCATATAAACAACAGACCCGAACCCTATCCTATACCTGAACCCTATCCTGTCCTATGCCATGCTTACAATCTCTGACATACTCGAGCCCGTTGCTGTAGTTACTGTGTCAGTCCATCTGGTTGAGAGTCTTCCTCTCTTTTGCCAATTTTCCAAGCATATTGGTGTTTTGCCAACTTTCCAAGCATATTGGTGCTCTCCAAAGAATAGCCTCTCCTAGCAACATGAGGAAGGTATGTGAGAAGAAGTTTCATCCTTTTTGCCTCCAAGGATTACTCTGGCTTCACCTTTCAGTACAGATTGAATAGGTATGGAGAAAGGATACAACTGTCGTTCACACTTTTCTTGATTTTAAACCATGCTGTTTTCTTGTTCTGTTTGGACAGCAGCTTCTTAAGATTTGCATGTTCAGGGATTCCCATTCTTCTCAGTGCTACCCATAGCTCACTATGGTCCACACAGTCAAACACTTGAGCATAGTCAATAGAACACAAATAAACATCTTTCTAATATTCTCTACATTGAGCCAACATGTGTCTGACATAGTGTCACAGCCACTTCTGAATCCAGCTTGAATATCTGGCACTTTTCTCTCAATATTCTATTCTGACTCTTTTTGAATAATCTTTAGTACAGTTTTCTTTTCAAGTAGTATTCATGATACTGCTTGCTATTTCCCACATTCTGTTAGATTTTTTTGGACATAGGAACCAATAAGCATTTCTTTAAAGCAGTTGGCCAGGCAGCTATCTTCCAGATTTCTTGGCATAGGCTCGTAAGCATGACCATGCAGCTGTTTGTTGGAGTGTATCAATTGTTATCTCTGCGATTGCCAGTGCCTTCAGTGCAGCTTGAACATTATTAACCACTGTATTGATCATTTGCTTTTTCCTAAAAATAGTTCAGTGCTTACTAATTTCTTTTTGATAACAGTGAATGTGTACATCTTTTGATGTATCATTCAAGATTTAGTCCGAAGAATCCTTCAGTGTTGCATCCAGAAGCTTGAAATTTTTTTCTTTACTTCCTTCAACTTGAGAAATAATGAGCATGTTCTTTCCTTTTGATTTCCTAGCCCTTTGCACATTTTTTTATGACACTGTGCTTTGTGTTCTTGAGCTTCCCTTTGAAATCTTTTATTTCATCTTTTTCACTTCAGCATTTCTTCCCTTTGTTTTATGTTCTAGTGCAGTTTTCAGAATCTCCACATAGCCATTGTGGTCTTTTCTTTCTCCCCCATCTTTGTAATGGCATTTTGCTTTCTTCTAGGTCATATTATGTCATCCCACAGCTCATCAGGTCTTTCATCATTAGTGTTCAGTGCATCAAATATATTTTTTGAGATGGTTTTTAAATTCAGATGGGATAGTTGTGTTTTGTTTAATGTGGACTTGTTTTCATTTTCTGCAACTTTAATTTGAACTTGCACTTGAGTAATTTGATAATCTCTTCCACAGTCAACCACTGTCCTGGTTTTGACTACTGATATTGACCTCCTCCATAGATTGTTTTCACAAATGTGGTTACTGTGATTCTTGTGTAGTCCACCTTGTGAGGTCCATTAATATTTTTAGAAAAGGTATTTGCAATGAATAAATAAATCATTGTTTGTACAAAATTTTTTTATTGGTTCTCCAGCATCATTTCTGTCATGAAGGCTATGTTTTCCAACTCGCACTTCTCTCTCTTCATTTCATTTTTGCATTCCATTCTGGGTTTTATGAGAAGGAATGTGGCATCAGGATAAGATTCATTAACAGCCTATGTTATGCAGATGACACAACCTTGCTTGCTGAAACTGAGGAGGACCTAAAGTGCTTGCTGCAGAACATCAAAGACTGTAGTCCGCAATATGGATTGAAGCTCAACATCAAGAAGACAAAAATTCTCACCATTGAGCCAGGTGGCATCACCGTAATAGATGGAGAAGAGACTGATGGTTGCTAACAGTTTCAGCTTTCTTGGCTCCAGGAGTCAGGAAATCAGAAGATGAATTGCACTGGGAAAATACGCTATCAGGGACCTCTCCAGAGTACTGAGAAGCAGCAATGTCAGTCTAGAGAATAAGGTGCACCAGATCCAGGACAGGGTCTTTGCAGTTACTTGCTCTGCATCAGAGAGCTGGACAGTAACTAAGGATGATGGAAGAAGAGTCAATGCCTTTGAGTTGTGGTCCTGGAGAAGAGTATTGAATAGACTATGGACTGCCAAGAGAACAAGTCTGTCTTGGACAGGGTAAAACCAGCTTTCTCCTTGGAGACAAGCATTTTGAAGCTCTGTCTCACATACTTTGGGCATGGGCCTTGGAGGGCACAGGAGAGGAAGACTCCGGATAAGGTGGATTGATAGAGTAACTGTGGTAATGTCCATAGATGTGTTGGAGTCAGTGAGACTGGCTAAGGACAGGGCAGGCTTCAGAGCTGTTATACATAGGGTCGCCATGAGTTGTAGGGTACTCGATGGCACATAAAAACAATATTTACCAGTAATTAGTATTGCCTATTGATTATATGTTCAATTTCAGACTTCAAAATTTGGCAGGAACTCTCATTTTCTTTAGCTTTAGTGGTTGGTGTATATATTCATTTAAATAATAGTTGTATTAATTGTTAGGTAAAGATGAATAGAACCCCTCATATTGGAAGAAATTAAAGAATGAGAGAAACACATAACGATCAACATTCTAGGCATTAAGTGAGTAGAAGTGGACTCATATATGCTGCTTTGAATCAGAAAATCGTATGATCTCTTAAGGCAGGAATGACAGTGGTGTTGAATTCTTAGTCAAAAGGATCATTTCAAGATCATCCTGAAGTACAATGTTGTAATTGTTAAGATACATATATAAGGAGTATTATAGGAACAAAAGTTAGAATTTACATTTACACATTTAAAGATTATGGTTTTACCTAAATAATAATTTTGGTTTCACCAAAATAGGGATTCCTGCTTATATTTTGCTAAAAAAGGAAACTGAAATTTTAAAAAAATTTAAGTAATATAAGATTACCAGTGTAATATAGAAAGGCTAATAGGTGAAGGCCATTATGTTATGCAAATGACACAAACTCACCTGCTGAAAGTGAGGAGGACTTTGAAGTACTTACTTTAAAAAGATCAAACAATATAGCCTCAATGTGAATTGCATCTCAAGGTCAAGAAAACAAACATTCTTACCACTGGATCAATAGGCAATAGCATGATAGATGGAGAAAAGATTGAAGTTGTCAACAATTTCGTCTTACTTGGATCCACAGTCAACAACACCCTTGTTACCAGCAGTCATGAAATCAGGAGATGTATTGCACTGGCAAGGTCTGGAGTCAGGAACCTCTCCAGATTATTGAGGAGCAGTGATGTCAGTTTGAGGACCAAGTTGCATGTGATTCAGCCTATGGTTTATCTGATCACTTGCTGTGCCTCTGAAAGTTGGACAGTGAATATGGATGACAGAGGAAGAATTGATGTTTGAACTCTGGTGTTGGAGAAAGTGGAGCCAGAGTGCTCTTTGGAGAGGGACATGATGCTTAGAAAGGTGGAGTGTCAGTGAAAGAGAGGAAGACACTCAACTAGATGGATTGACAGTGACTGTTGCAATGGAGTCTCGTGTATGAGGAAGTGTGAGGATGGCACAAGGTAGGACAGGGTTCAGATTTGTTGCTTATTAGGTTCACTATGAGTCGTACTCGATTCGACAGCATATAACAACAACATCTACAAGTAAAATTTTGGTGAAGATTATTTTAAATACATGACTAAGAAACTGCCAGAAATTCAAGCTGGATTCAGAAGAGTTCATGAAATAAAGGAGATCATTGCTGACCAGGTGGATCTTGGTTAAGAAAGAATTCCAGGAGGATGTTTAATGTGCTACTTTGACTATAAGAAGACACTTGACTGTATATATCATAATGAATTTTGGTTAACATTGAAAAGAATGGGGAATTCCAGAACACTTAATTGTGCCCATGTGAAACTTGCACATAGAGTAAGAAGCATTCTCTGAAACAGAACAAGGAGCATACTGCGTGGTTTGAAATCAGGAAAGGTTTGCATCAGGGTTGTATCCTTACTCTGTACCTATACATGTTCCATATGTATGCTGAGCAAATAATCTGAGAAACTGGACTATGTGAAAAAGAATGTGACATCGGGATGATGGAAAAAGACTTGTCAGCAGCCATAGCCTTGTTTGTGGAAAGGAAATATTTATTAAGCATTTACTGAAGAAGATTAAAAACTTCAGTCTTTACTATTAATTATACCATAACATAAAGCAAAATCTTCACAAGTAGGCCAATAAACAGCATGGTAAGTGAGAGGAGACTGAAGTTCAGGATTTAATTTTATTTGGATCCACAGTTAATTCCCATGGAAACAGAAGTCAAGAAATAAATATGTTGCCTTGAGCAAATCTGCTGTCAGGAACCTCTTTAAAGTACTAAAGAGCAAAAATAATAGAACTAAGATGTAAATTTTTCAGAATACTTGGAAGACTCTTTATGTTGTGGATTAGGAATGGGACCTTCTAAGAATAAAATCCTCATGCGCATCCAGAAACTTCTCTAACAGGGTAAAAAGGGAAGCCACAGACTGGGAAAAAGTGTTTGGTAATGACATGTCAGATAAGGGACTTATATCTAGAATTTATAAAATACTTGAGCACCACAACAAGATAAAGATGAATAATCCAATTGACAAATGGGCACAGGATATGAACAGACACTTCACCAAGGAAGACATTCAGATGGCCAACAAGCACATGAAGAAGTGTTCAAAATCCCTAGCTCTGAGAGAGATGCAAATCAAGACAACTATGAGATATCATCTCACCCCAGTAAGACTAGCAAAATTTAACAGAACAGCAAGCAACAAATGCTGGCGAGGTTGTGGAGAGACTGGAACCCTTATTCACTGTTGGTGGGAGTGTAAAATGGTGCAACCACTGTGGAAAGCGATGTGGCGCTTTCTCAAAAAGTTGCAAATAGAGATACCATTTGACCCAGCAATTCCACTACTGGGAATATACCATAAGGAGACCATAAATGGCACCCAAGTAGATATATGCATACCCATGTTTATTGCTGCTTTGTTTACAATAGCAGGGAGTTGGAAACAACCCAAATGCCCATCAACAAACGAATGGGTAGAGAAGCTGTGGTATATTTGCACAATGGAATATTATGCTGCATTGAAAAACAAGGAACTCATGCAATATTATTCAAAATGGGTGACCCTGGAGGACATTATGCTGAGTGAGGTATCTCAGTCACAAAGGGACAAATGCTATATGGTGCCACTGTTGTAGAATGAGGCTGACATCGGGATGGGAGTAAGACTGAGAAAAACTGGATGAAATATGTTTATGGCATTGAAGTCTTTTGGGGAGAGAATATTTTATATTTTAGGGCATCATGTTTATCGTAAGAGTATGGAATGAGGGTTGCAGAGTGCATTATATTTGGGGGTTGGGGGATGTGTGTGGGGGATTGCATACCAATGAGGGAGTTTTTCTTTTGTGTTTGAAGGAGAGGAGCAAACGGGGGGGGGGATGGGTGCAATGAATGAATGGAATTCCAAAATCTCTGTAGATGTTCATTGAAATTAAAAAGAAAGAAATTAATAAAAAAAAAAAGAACTAAGATGTATCTGACCCGAACCATAGTATTTTCATTTGCTTTGTACACATGTGAAAGTTGGACAGTGAATAAAGAAATCAAAGAATAGATGTCTTTGAATTGTGGTGTTGGTGAGGTCATAGTATACCATGGACTGCCAAAAGAATTAACATAATATTTTGGGAAAGTACAGGCAGAGTGTTCCTTGGCACTACAGGTGATGAGAATTTGTCTCTCATACTTTGGACATGCTGTCAGGAGCAGCCGAAATCATCCATGGAAGGATAGAGAGAGGGTCAGTGAAGGAGAGGATGATCTTTAGCAAGATGGCTTAGCACAGTGCCTTGCGCTTGACCACAGTAGAGATGAAGAGGGTAGCCTTGTGAGTTGGATTTGACAAAGCAGCACCAAAGACAGTAACAACATACGCATATGAAAATTGAACAAGAAAGAAGGAAGACCAAAGAAGAACTGATACCTTTGAATTGTAATGGTGGTAAAGGATGTTGAATGTACTCTGGGAACACAACCAACCAATCCATCTTGGAAGAAGCGCAACACAGTCCTTCTTAAATTGACAAAGTTGTTGTTATTTACTGTTGAGTCATAGCGACTGGTAATTGACCTTCCAGCAGGATTTCAGAGGAAGTAAATCACAGAAGGAAACTGCCCATCATTCTCTTGTGGAGCATTTGGGAGATTCAAATCCCATGCCTTTGGAGTGGCAGTATAAGTCCTTATCACTAAGCCACTGTTGTTGTTGTATGTGCTGTCAAGTTGCTTGCGACTCTTAGCAACCCTATGTACAACAGCCTTAAACTCTGCTCTGTCCTGTGCCAATCGCACTGCCTCTGACACACCCACTCCACTGAATCAGTCCACCTCATAGAAGGTCTTCCCCTCCTGTGCCGTCCCTCCATCCTCCCAAGCATAATGCCTTCTCCAAGGACCGGTTCCTCTTTACACTAAACTACTAAGATTGACTATATGTGAGATAGACTTAAAATTCTTGTCTTTATATGTAAAACAAATTAGTAGTTACTTCTTTATTAGGAAGAGTAAAACTCCAAATGCCTAGACCTTTTCAGGATTCTCATTTCCCAGGTTACAATGGAGAGTTTATAAGAATATAGTTTGTGAGTATCTGTGTTGGACCTTATAAATACAAAAGGCAATCAGTACAGGGAAAATAGCTTGGTCTGCAACTCTGCAGCTGATATGCTGTTTTGTTTCTCATAGCACAGGTGCAGCAGTGATCAGTGGCTCTCAGCACCCTTCGTCATCTTCATCTGTCAATGATGTGTCTTCAATGTCAACAGAGCCAACATTGGCATCTGATACAGATAGCAGTCTAGAAGCATCATCTGGACCTCTGGGCTGCTGTAGATGACTAATTAGGCTTTGGGCGGGTGGGAGGGTCGGGAGTCATTTAGTCATTGATAGAACTACTTTGAAAACAATTCAATGGTATTATTTTGAGTGATTTTTCAAAAATGTAGAATTCATTTTGTAGTAAGGTAGCTTGGTTTTTAAAAATTTCAAGTGCTGTAATTTAAAACCGTAAATTCTGTTTAAAACAGCAACAAAACTGTATTGTAATTTTTTTTGTTGTAATTACTTGTATAATGTAAACCTAATTATTTTATCATGGTTTAAATTTTTTGCATATTTTTGCTTTATCTTATGCTGCTGATTTTTTTTTTTACTGAATTTGTAAAATTTTGTTTATTGAAGCAATTATTATGTGGTGACTTGCCTATATCATGAATTATTTAAGATTTTTATAGTTTTTTTTAAATTAGAATTTATTTCATATGTGTTGTTCATGATGCTGTCCTTCAGGGGTGTATGTGTATCAGTAACAGAACCCCCGAGGAGTGAGGGAAAATAACCCGTAGCCAGTAATATTCAGGAATAACTACTGTAAATGAGGAACATGTTAAGAAACCTCCAATATTTTCTACTTACCAATTCTATTTTAGTTAAGACAAGTAGTAGATTCTCCTACCTGAGTTTTGGGAAATCGCCAGCTTCTAAAGACTCAGAGCATGTCTTTAAAGATGCTGGGTATCTACCACTACCCATCTCTTCACCCAACCTCACAAAAGTGAAATAAGAATATGGTGTATTCTGCAAATTTGTGGCATGCTCAAAGCTTTTGATCATTTAAAGTCGAGGATACTTCATGAATAATACATTTCAATGCAAATAAACAGATGGTTCACTTCTCTTAGCTATGAGCCTGTTTTGTACACACTGAGTTAATCTACTCAGGCTGTAGGTCCCTGAAGTGGTCTGGAGTTCAGTCTTTTCCTTTCCTGCAGTCTTGGGCCCTTGGACCTTTCTGGTTTCCTATTACTTGGGAGTCAGTTGGCACCAGTTCTCGTAGCTGTTTTGTAATCTTATTGATACCAGCTGTTGGGAGGTCCCAAAGCCTACTTAGATTTCTGTAGGTGATGTATCAAATGAGCAGTATACCATTCATCTGAAAATAGTAGCACACAGCCATATATAAGATATAATTTTCTAAGGACTTTTTCACATTGGGCAGAACAGGCATAAATGATGGTTATTTAGACTAAGTCTGTCGGTTTTTTTATACAAGATATTCAGTACTCCATGCAGTGTGGATCGTGAGTAGTAAAGAATGGTGCTGCTCCTGACAAATGTGTTAACTGTTTACATTTTATATCTGCAGAATTATTTCTGAATTGCTCCAAAGTGAATGTCACTGAAGTGTCATTATCACTGAAATATATTTCTGCAATGAGCCTAGGCATCTTTTTGTTATCATTGGAATAATGAACTGAGAAAGGATACTGAAGTCAGTGGCCAGGTCCTGAACAGAAAATCATTGAAATGAGTAACCAGTAGAATCACAAGTACAATCAGTATGTGATGTCTGAAGGTTTACCTGGCGTGGATTCGCATACTGACTGCAAATGTGAATGTGCAATATTTAAGATTAAAATGCATTAGGCTTTTTGTATGTTTTGAGATAGCGAAAATGGTTTTGATAGTTTAAAGCCATTATTCCTAGCTTCTTTATAAGTTTCATTCTTTCTCTTTACCATTTTTTCTACTCACAAAACATGGTGCATTAATTTTTGAGGCCAATAAGAATTTTGAGACTTTACCACCTCTTGAATTGAAAAACAGGGTTGGATTCATGATTTTAGCAAAAATGTGATTCATGATTTTATCATGTCGTCTTAGTTTATGTTAGCTTCATAGTTTTGTTCTCTAGGATAGATTCTTTCACTATTGCACTTTAATAGCTCGCTTGATTTCAGAAGATTCTAGATCTTATATTTGATTGTTAATGAGCCATCTCTATTAATAAGAGATTTGTTTAGACAAGGAAAACCAAGTGTTCTTATTGTTGTATTTGTTGTTATTGCTAGCTGCCCATTGCCAAACAGCATGTTCCTTCAAATCCAGAGAACATGAACTCTTTATTTCTTAATGTGAAATATTTACCAGATTATATCCTGAAAACAAAAGTCTCTTGTTAAATGTCGCTGCCTTGGGTTTTTAAAATACATTACATATATTCATACAACTTTCTCTCCTCACTTCTTTAAAGCTACTTAAGCCTTTTTTGTTTAAATGCTAATTACATTCTAACTAGTTACCTTATAATTTTTGTTTTTCAATTTTATACATTTAATATAAAATGAGTTTGGCTAAGATTTGTTAATTTGGTTAGGGAAGGAATGCTAGTTCTTTCTAAATGTGTTTAACTGTTCTCTTACCCTCTAACAAATACTGACCATTTTTGAAATGACTGTGTGATAATCCTGTTTATAAAACACTTAAGTAGAGCATATCAGCTCTTTTTATACCACTTACACCCTGGTGGCTGCAGATTGTTCCTGGTATACCTATTCTTTCAAGCTGGTAAAAGATAAAATTTACTTCAAATTCCCAAGACAATTTGAATGAGAAAATTCACTAAGAAGGCAACCATGCATGAATACAGAGAAGCCCAATTGTTTATAAAAGAACAAACTTTCTGATCCTGCTGTATTATCTAAAAAGATGAAGGTGAAGAGGACATCATTGTCTTACATGAATTCGGCAGCGGGCAAGTAAAGCTGTTTCCTGAGTTACAGATAAGACTTGGTTTACATTATTGGCCATTATCTGCTATATATGTGAAGACATTTCAACACTCGATGTCTCCTTGGTGCAGGCTTGTATCTTCTGAGGTGACATATCTTTTCAGAAACACTATTATAGTTTGTGTGTGTTGTTTCTTAATTACACAGTAGTTATAGAGTGGATGCATGAAGCCCTGTGACTCCTGATAAACTTCACTTAACCAGTAAGAAATCCAGTACCCCATTAAGTGTTACTTTTCCATCTCCTTTCCCATTTTAGTGTGCATTGTGTTTCTACTAATCTCTCTTTGAATTTTTCCTAACCAGAAGAAATGAGCTTTCCTTAAACAGCAAGAAAGCCTAAGCAGTAAAGGGCATTGAAGCAGTAATGAATAGTTTGGGGTACAGAAGTCCTAATTAATTTCAGACCAACTGCTCTTAAGGAGAGTCTAGTAAGAGTAATACTTTCCAGGCCACTTTTGGTACAGATTCTCTTTCTCACAGAAAGAATTAAGAAGTGTCTGTGGATCGTTTTGCACAATGTTCTGTTGTCACAATGACTTACAAATACAACCAAGTTTTTATTGAACTACCTCACACTTAATTTTCTGTGCTTTCCCAAGTCAGCTGTCGCCCTGTTAGATCTTCACTGAGTGAGAATTATACATGTGTATTAAATGTAGCTAGTGTTGTTGCAATACCTGTGAGTATGTAAAATAGATACCTTGCTTCAGTAAGAGACACTCACATGTAAAACTTTTCACTGTGTAACTTGGAAATTATGTTAGATATGCTCGTTGGAATTATTACTGTCTTTGTAAGTAGAAACCTCGTATCAGTCTTTCCTTTACATTTTACAAAAGGAATAAATCTTAGTAAATTTTACAAAGAAAAATTACTTTTGTAGGCCCAGTATTTGGTATATTTTTTTGAAAAATTCTTAATCTTTTAGCTAAATGGTGAAGTTGAACAAAGCACTGTATACCTGGATTGTGACATCTATTTTCTCATGACAATTTATCCTGTTCAGCAGGTTTTAAAACCTGAGAACAGAAGTATGTTAATTGACATTTGCTCTCTACCTAACCGGTACCGTTCTTTATTCTTCTCCTATTCCTATCTTCCACTCCTCTAGACAAAAGAAGATGGGCCATTTTGTAGGGAACACTGAGATAATTATTGTGTTTTTTAATCGTCCATGCCCTAGTTATTAAACATGCACCGCTGGAATGTAAACAATGTTATCTAGTCTGTCAATTGGTTATAATATTTTAAATAAAAAAGAAAAAAAGTGTTATGAACATTTTGAAATTAAGAGTATTTTCATTGAAAACAAAGTAAAGTGGGTAAAGCTTTCCTTGGCAGTGTTAGGATTTCACATTGGGATATAAGAGTACTGGATTGGATTCTTACATAGATTATGAAGATCCTAAACTATTGTACTGGTTTCCTGGTTAATCTAATATTGCTTTATGGTATTTTAAATCACTGGATTACTTTAAAATTACAGTTTACTTCAATGCCCTGAAGCTGATTTTTTGAAATTAGAGTAAACATCGTAATCACTTGACAGAACTTGGTTGTTAAAACTAGGATCTTTTTCAAAACAAGCAGGAGATTTCTTCCTTGAATGGTTTTTCTAACTTTTGGTTGGTTTTAATGTTTTTTTATAATTGGATATTACCCATTTTTTTAAAAAAAAAATAATTGTGGTTTTAATGAAGGTTTACAGAAAGGTTAGGTTTTCATTCATTCATTCATTGTCTACAGTGTTTGCCAGGCGTATTTTCTACCTGCCAGCTGTGGACATACAGCCAAAGAAACACAGGTAAAAGTAGATATCAGAATGTGTTATGAATTTTTCCTCCTTCACCCAGTGATAATACCCTAGTGATGGCAAATAAAGTAACTTAATTTATTATTTATTTTAAAAATCTTCAAAAGGCCCATTGTTGTTCTTTGTGTTCCATAGAGTTGAAACTGACCCATAGCTGACCCTCCAGTGAGTTTGCAGAGGTTGCCCATCCTCTGTGAAAAAGCTGGCTTGTTGAAACCATGTGTTTTCAGGATTGCAGCGCAGATTCTTACCACTAGGCCACCAGAACATTAATTTTATGTAAATAAGAGTTTATTGTTGTAGCTTATACACTAGTTTGTGTTAGGACTCTATTTGACACTAAGAGGTACTTCAGGTATATTTTGTAAATTAATTGATGAAAGCATGTGTTTCTAGGATCCCTTGCTGGAAGCTAGGAGTGTGATGAGGTGCAAGAATGCTTAACTCCACTGTTCAGAGTCCTATCATCCTGATTTTGTGTATAGGAATGAGAAATGTGTTCCAGAAGAAACCCAGACAGGACAGGCTGATTGGAGAAAATAAATAGGGTTTTCTGAATAGTGGAGGAGATTTTTGGGTCTTGGTATAAAGGTGTAAAGATACTCTTATCAAAAGGAATGGCAGGGTAGTTTTAAAACTTTGAGCATGGACAAAGAACAGAGTGGCTGGTGTGGGTATAGGGTTAATTGATGGATTTTGAAGATATGCTTCCTCCTGCAGACAGTAGGAACTCTGAATTTGTGAGAAAGGGGTTATCCTTTGTCTTAGTAACCTCTTGACAGTGGTCAGGTGTAGACTCATGGAAAATTGGTGGCAAGGAGTCTTCAGGTATTCAATTGAGAACACTTGTAGGTGGAGAGCACAGTGGTTTGGGAGACCAAAGATGTCAGAGAGTGAGCCCGTGGCCATCAAGTTGATGCTAACTCTCCATGTTTCTAAGGCTGTCAGTCTTTACAGGAAAAGACTGGAAAATGCTCTCCCTTTGAGCAACTGAGATTCAAACTACTAAGCTTTAAATTAACAGTGCAACACAGTGCAGTACACCAGCAGATTTTATTGGATTGGGAAAGAGGGTGTTCATTTGGACACATTGCTGACTTGTAGGTGAAGTCAAGATTAGCATCAGGGACTGGAGACAAGTTTTGAGGGGTGCTACCTGAGACAGCAGGAAAAATACATTGTGTGTGCAAACCCCTAGTTCACACAGTTGAGTGTAAAGCCCACAACAACACAATATCAGGTGAGATACACCTGTTAGACTTACTGCTTCAAAGGAAGAGTTGCTAGGCTCTGCACATTGCAGATCTCTTGAAAGCTGCACCATACACCCCTTAATTTATTCAGACCATTTTATCAACACTGTTGCCATATGGATGGGATGGTTGGACAAAGAATCTTGCTGGGCATAACACTTGTTTTATTTCTAGAATTATCTGGAGGAAGGGGCTTCTTAATCCCAAAGGCTAAAGATGGTGCACGTGGTGACCAGACAGCGCAAAAGAGCTTCTGATAAATGAGAGAATTATGACTGACTGGAGAAGAAAGGGTGGGTTGGAGGTGCAGACAAAGTCATTAGAAGGAAGAAACTAAAGTTACAAGGCTGTGAGTAAGGAAAAACTGGAGAACTTTGGATCACCTGGGCCCTGTGAACCCTGCATATTCTGAGAACAGAATGGTTTGAGACAAGTCTCTGCCTCCCTGAGTCTCCACTGACTTAGTTTCATCCATCCTTGGCAGGACAGTTTCTCCCAAGGTTGCTCTAAAAACAAGGTGAACCTATATGCTATGTTTTTCCAATTAGTGCAAAGTAAATACAACTCTTGATTTTAATCTTGGAAAGGAGTAGAAACGATTTCACGTTTGGAGAAATGTTCCAGAAAAGGGGACTTTACGTGGTCTCGTGTCAGAGCTTAAATACTCTCTAGCCCCATATTATTATCTCCATTCTCAGCTGTCTCAGTCTTCATGAGTGATGAGAAGAAAACCTCAAAAACCGTGTTGCGTTTTTATTGAGCCTTAGAACGATTGCACATTCTCGGGTCTATTTCTTGCATCATCTGGCTATGTCCTCCTGTTCAATCTCCTGCACACTCATACCTTCCTCCATGTGAATCTGTTGTTGGCCTGTTCTAATCTCTACTGTGTAAGGCTCATTTCACAGAAGTTCTCCTTGTTAATCCAACTGTACCGTCACCTCTTCTTTCACATGTTCACGTATTTGCTTGTTCCATTCATTCATTCTGTGCTCCACTGTTAGTGTATGGATGAAAGGCCTTATAATCAGTTATGGAAGAAATTCAGTAAATACTGGATGAGTAAGATAACATCTAGGATCTGTCTTGTACACTTTTGGGCATCCTCTGAAGAGTGCAGCATTCAGTACCCTCAAATGATGCAATGGAACTGCTCACTGTTAAATGAGCATGAGCTCTGATACCATGCCAGAGCAGAATCCTTCACATCAGTTATCTTCCCTACAGCAAGGTTGCTAGGTTACTTGTATGTTGTGTGGCCCTGCTTTCCTGTAAAACACGGAGTGTGGCATAACTTCATAGCAAGTCCATACATAAAAGAAGGAGCAGTCTAATCCAATGAGGCCCCTCCTCCCACCAGATATTGAAAGGACTTGGGGACAGGGGCATTGGTGGGCTGGAGCCCTGCTTCGGAATGAGAGAACCAGCCCAGCAGGTGTGAGTATTATGGCTGACTCCGCACATCGCTCAGGCTGTGGGAACATGGAGCACAGACTGACATGTGGACAGACATGTAAATGCAGTCTGCTTGGAGTTGGAGTTGGCACCTCATTCCAAATCCATTTACCTGTTTCTCACATATACATTCTTGAAAGTATAACACTTCAAAATATGTGTGTGCTTTATAATACCAGCAGCTTCTTTTTGTTATGAAATTGCCAGAGTGTCCAGACATTACTGTAATATTTTTTTTTTATTTTTATTATTTTTGTGTGAGTGTACCGTCAAATCAGATCTGACTGGTACAGGAGGAGATTGTCCCTCCTTCCCCGGCAGAGCATCTGGTGGATTCGAACCGTGCACCTCTGGGATTATAGTTGCAGCTCCTTGCCACTAGGCCACCAGAGCTCCCCTTGTAATGTCTTTTTTTTAAAAAGCCATCTTTATTTTTCGTACTTTAATTTCAGAACAAAATTAAACTCAAAATACACAACATCCAATCTCATTCTTGAGGAAAGGTGTGAGGCCCCAGGCTCTTACATCCTGCCTTACACACAGGACAGGAAAGAAAAACACTAGCTATCAGCAGATTGAACCAGGTGAGAGAAGGTGACCCAAGGCTGCTGTGGAGCCACCGAAATGCTATACAGGGGTGAGGGTAGGGTATTACAGGTAGAAACTTTTAATCAACTTCCATGTGAGATGCATCCTCCTCACCCTCAACCAGGGAGTTTTTATCAGAAGCAGTAGCAACTGGGTTTCTCACCTGTCACCTCATCTTCATCAATGCCTAAGCTTTGCTTGATAATGCGGTAGATGAAGTTGGCGTGAGTCTGGGAATCCTCAAGCTTCTCTGTTTCAGTGTCTCAGCAATCAAATGATTGGAGTTGATCTTCAGGTGCCCATCATGTAGCCCACTGGAGAGTTGTCCCAAAAGCCTGTGTTTTCATGATCTCCTTATTGGCTGTCCATATGTGCTAGTCACAATGCCTGAGGGTGAAGATACAAATTTACTGGAGATTGTCATCTTCTCAAACTTCTTATCCAAAATTTCCTTCTTGAGTTTACAGAGATTCTCAGACTTGGCCTTGCTGTCCTCCATTTTCTTTTTCTCTTCTTCATCCCCAGGTAGCTCTAGGCCCACCTTGGTAATGGAAACTAGGCTCTGCCCATCAAACTCCTTGAGCTGTTACACACAGTACTCTTTAAGTTCAGTCATAGAAAACCTCAAAACCCACTCACACACTCATCCAACAAAAGCAGAGTTGGTCACCTGCTCTTGGCTCTCACCATGACTTCTGGGCGTCCTTCATGCAAGACATGTATTCTGAGAGAGAAGTCATCTCCAGACGGGGAAGTGTAATTGCAAAGAAGCTCAGAAAGGTGATGCTGGTTAGTAGAATCTTCATGATTCCAAGCTTCAGGTTTCTTGTTCTCTTTGTCTTCTGCCAACTCAGAGAAGAGTTTAAGGCACTTATTGACAATGGTTTTGCAGACGATCTTCAAGATTTTTTTCTGTTGCTGCATTTCTCGAGAAATGTTAAAGGACAGATCCTTTCAAACATGCCATGGATGAAGTTCAGATACGCTGGTATCAACTCATCACAGCTGTCCATGATAAACACATGGCGAACATAAAGTTTAATGTTCTTTTTGTTTTCAAAAATATCAAAGGGAGCTGGTGAGGGATAAACAACAATGCCCTAACTTCCAGCTGACCTTCTACTGGGAAGTGCTTGACTACCACATGGTCTTTCCAGTCATTAGTAAGGCTCTTGTAGAACTATCCATATTCCTCCTGTGTGATGTCATCAGGATTTCTGGTCCAAATGGGCATAGCCTTATTCATTTCCACCTGATCAATGTATTTCTCCTTCATTTTCTTAGTTTTATTTGTATTTACCACTGTCATCCTCCACATCTGAAATCACATCTTCAATCTCGGGCATCTTCTCGTCATCATCCTACTTTTCTCACTTCTCTCTTCTGCCTCATCACTTATTGCCTTCTCTCATTATTTCTCCAAATAAAGGATGATGGAGTAGCCTATGAACTGCAAGTGCTTCTTCACTACTACTTTTACACGTGTCTCCTCTAAAGTACTCTGTCTCGCATTCCTTAAGGTGCAGAATCATTAAAGTACTAAAGTACTCTGACCAATGAGCTCACCATGGTCAGCACAAACTGAAGGAACACTCAGATGAAGACTTCCAGTCATACTGTTCATCATCATCGTGTTTTGTGATCACTACCACTTTCTCTGCCATCAAATATGCAAAATGAAAGCCAAATTGATCAACCTTATCTCCATGGTGCACATACTCAGGCATCTGGGTGAAGGGGGTGCAAGTACCAGAGAGGTGAGGGCATGGTCTGGGGCCAGGCGACACAAGGCTCACTGTAATTCATTTTTTACCATTTCCAATTTTCCCTTAGGATCAAACATAAAACTTCTAAAATACATTTGAAGTAATCAGAGTTTAGACTTTATTACTGAATAGTTAGCTCCTTAATCTGCCATTTTTTTTTCTATAATTATATTTTATTAATTTTCATAAACA
>NW_006399963.1:3848945-3854598 GCF_000299155.1 Elephantulus edwardii | reverse complement strand
GATATCTCATAGTTGTTTTAATTTGCATCTCTCTTAGGGCTAGGGATTTTGAGCATTTCTTCATGTGTTTGTTAGCCATCTGAATGTCGTCTTCAGTGTTCTGCCATTATTAAAACATGCAAGTAGGAATTCTTGGATTTTCAAATTCCCTCATCATTAATCAATCTACTTGGCATTAAATAATGTCATCACACAACTCTTGGCTCGTGGGTAGGTTTGATAAACAGGAACATCTGATGGGAGAAAATGTGCTAACGCCCAGCACTCAGCCTCCAGGGCCATGAGAATGTTTAAGGATCCAGTGTAGTGTATGGTCAAAGAAATTACAGAACACAACTTCTGAATATTGGCAATTAAATTCCAGGCAGGTAAAAATTGCCTCTGCAGATCTCTTTCCCCCAACATGTGACTCAAAAGCCAGTTTTGGCTTCTCCCTGTGAAGACACTATTAGTAGCTAAGAAAAAGCATTTTTTTTTCCTTTGGTTTTTTTCCTGCTCCGTTGACAAGCTGATGGCATCTTATCTCCAAGCTCCACCCATGTAGGACAGCCCTGATGGCATCTTATCTCCAAGCTCCACCCATGTAGGACAGCCCACCTAACTTCTCAAACCTCTGTTCTCTGCGGAATCAAACCAAGTCGTGTCTTACTGGGTTGTGTGAGAATCTATTTCCTCTATCCTTGAGTGGAAGGTGAGGGAGGGCAGCATGTCACCTCTGAAGACAGTGCTGGCCTGCAGCTGCAGGGTTCATGATCGGGTACTGAGCAGGTCTCCACTTGACCCATGCTGGATGCCCCAACAAAGCTAAGCGTCACTGCTGCCAAGGGCCTTGGCCCCCACCACTCAATGGCCAGCAGCCTGACCACTGTGGTCTTCCCCAGACCTGTTAATCTAATGCAAGTTACTGCTAAGAGACACCCTGCACTACCGAGTCTTCCACATAGACATTGCCACCATGGTCCAAAGAGCCAAGGCCGGTGGAGAAGGGCTGTCTGGGGAAGCCCCAGCACAGTGTGGAAGCCCAAGACAGGAGGAGGCTTTTCAAGTTTAGGAGATCATGGCCAAAGGGAATTGGGACCCTGAGGGACAGACAGCTAGTGCTTCACCACCTCAGTGCCCACCACTCCCCAGCATCACCCTGAGGGAGAGTGGTTGCGGATAGCCCCATTGAGCTGTGCCTCACTGTATGCATTGTGGCTCAGCACAGGAAGGCAGGTGACAGGGACCCTGGACGGGGAACACTGACAGGAATGGTGACAGTGGCCCTGGAGGCCCCAAGGGCTGTGGGGAGGGGAACTTCAAGTGTGTGGGCGTTTGGGCCACAGTGTGCACAGCTGGCTGAAGCATCCATAGCTCTGGCCCAGCTCCCCGTCCACTTAGTAACGTATGCCCAGTCATTCTGAACACCACACTGCGAAGCCCGGGCCTGGATGCTTTGTGAGCCCTATCTTTGTGGACATTCTGTCTGGGTGGACACCCCATCTAAGTAGACACTCCATCTAGATGGCCACAAAGAAGCCAAGCACCTGGACATCATGTTTACAGAGCAGATTTAATAAAGAATGCAGAAAGTTCATAGCAGGCCTCATGTCCTGCATGCTGTCACTTTAGTGGCCACGGGGACTTCTGGGGTGAAGGAGGGGTGCTCCTGGCTAACCTCCAAAGTCTCTACATAGTTGAACCAACATCTAGACTATTAGTGGGCTGTCAGCACCTCAGGTGGCTCCAGGCTAGCAGCTGGGGCTGTGGCTGTGGCCTCTGTCATGGGCCAGCTGCTGACATTGTTGCAGGGGCCACCTGGGCCAAGGCATGCCAACTCCCTTACTGGAGGGCGTGGGCACCTTTTGTCCCAAAAGTCAAGCTCCCCAGGGTTGAAAAAAACTCCTCCATCTCCTTCTGCAGGAGCTGGTTTCTCTTCTCAGCATCGTGGCGGCCCCTCTCCGCATTCCTCAGCTTTATCTCCAGCATCCTGTACTTCTTCCTCTCCTGGTCCAGCTCTTCTTGTAACTGAGACAGGCGCTTCCACAGGTCAGCACTTCCTTCTTCAATTCTTAAAAAGTGGGAGAAAAACAAACCCAACCACATTTTAGACTCTAATCCTGTGGATTTGCCAAATCTGAGAGACTGCTAAGACCTGGAGGGGACAGTGAGTGAAAGCTCAGTGAGGTCTGTCTGTCCCTCCCCTTGGACCTTCTTTCTCACAGAGGGTGGTCCACAAACACCACTGACACCCCTCGCTCAAGCGCTCAAGGGCACGACCATCACCATGTCCAAGACCACATGCCTCCAGTCCCCTGCCCCCTTCAGGGTCATGCTGGAGGCCAGTGCAGGACAAATTGCCCTACTGATGTAAAACCATAGCCCTCCCGCTTTTCATCTTTGTGGAGCCTATACTCATCCTAAGCTCTAGGCCACAAAGTGACATCAGAGATGCCTCCAATGTGACACCTCCAGTGTGGCCTTACTGCTGGTGCCCTCGCTAAAGGTGCCCTGGATTGGATGTGACTCGTCATGACCTGTCACACCCCTAGATGTTTCTGTGGAGGATGACACACCCACCAGATCCCTGAGGAGGCAGGGATGGCAAATGGGGCAGCACTCCTTCCAGGCCCCTGCTAACAACAGCCAATGACCCTGCTTCCTACAGGCTGGCTAGACTCTCAACTTTACAGCATCAGCTGAAGGGAGACAGGACACTGAGGGCAGGCATATGCCAAGTGGAGAAATGGTACTTCTCCACGTCAGCACTGACCATGCCACTAGCAGCCCCCAAGTGGCAGAAGTCAGGAATAACCCCTCTGAGATGTGCCTCACTGTGATGCACTGTGGCATGGCCAGCTCTTGATTCACCCTTTCTGTGTCTCCGGAGGGGAATGAAGACTCAAGACTCACCCTTGACCCCCACTTGCTCCAACAACTACTTTCCAACCACACTTCTCAGCTCACTCTTCCCCACTCCTTATGGCTCACATTAGGACTCCATTTCTTCTACCCCCTCCCCTACCTCATTCTGGATGCCTCTAGTATCTTTTGCCAGTGTCCCATGTTACAGCTCATCTGTCATTCTTTGGAGAATCTCTACCACTCCACAGCCCAGAACCATACTGTCTCTCCAACTTCACCACTGGGAACTGCCTGATCCTGGTGGAGCAGCATTTGTTATCTGTTAATTATGAGCACAGCTATGCATGAAGCCTCCTCGAGGGAGACAAGGACATGCACCATGCACTCACCCCTCTCCTATTCTGGGGGTTTGTTCCAGGAAAAGTCAGGAGCTGTTGGAGCAGAGAAGTGGCAGATTCGGGCCAGACAGCACAGGCCCTTTCTTGGCTCGATACCACACTACCTTCATGGTTACAGATCTCCAGTTTTCTCATTACTAGCCCTGGGCCATCTCGTCACCATTGTCTGCATCTCTGGGGTATAACATTCCCCTAGTCTCTGGGTATGTTGGGAGGAGGGGCCAGGCCTTGCAAAAAACAGTTACCACAACCAAACAAGAAACATGATGGTGGGGAAATATGGATAGTTAGAAAAAGAGGAAGACCTTCAACAAAAAGGATTGACACAGTGACTGTAACAATGATTTCCAGTATACCTGACAGTGAAGATGGGGCAGGACAGCGCAAGGTCCACATTTGTAGCTCATAGGGTCACGATCAGTTGTAGTTGATTAGATGTCACCTAACATCAGCAGTCAGCTGTTTCCCCTATTAGTGTCCTCAATCCATGGTGATTGCCCCTCCAACCCCCACCTTGGATATGCCAGCAGTGCCCAGACCAGGGCTGGACACACTCTGGTCACCAAGCTGCCTCTTTATGAACACTTCAATCTACTCCCATCCCCAGTTCCTTCTAGTCAACAGAAATACCCAAATTACTCCCAAGCCTTCCACTCCTGTAAACCCCACTCTGCTGTGAGTCTGGAAGAAGTCTACACACTGACTCTCCTCCTCCTCACTGCTGGCCACCTGTGACTCAGCCTCCACCCAACTACCTCTCCAAGGACATATTTCCCCATAAGTCCTGCTTCAACCTGTGTGGATCCTTAGCTCCAGGCCACCAAGCTCTTTGTGCTTCCCTTGTTCCTAACTACACTCATGGGCCTCTTCTACACACTACTTGGGTACAGATGGCATCTGCTCACCTCCACCTCCCTGGAGCTCCCTTTTCATGAATTCTGATGCACAGGTGTGTCTTCTACTTACAACTGGGTGCCAGGTGACTGTCTCCAGCTCTTCTCTAACAGCCAAACACCCAATCTTCTGAAAGATCTTCTGTCCTAAACAGCCCCTCCTTCCCTCTATACCAGCCTTTCCTTTGGGTGAACACACCACAACCCCATAAATGACTATAAAAAACGTAAATATATACACCAAGTCATGGACTTCTTGGGCTCCCCGATCACACTCAGCCAATTGCAGAGCCACTGGCCCTTCTGTCCTCCACCAGCCAAAGGGCTGTCCCTGCCAAGCCATTAAAGAAGGTAGCTGCTCCAGGGTCCCTGACCACTTTCCTGCGCTGCCTGCTGATCCTCTCCCCCAGCCTCACATCCCTTCTCTCTGTTCCTGCTTCACAAAGCCCTGGCCTACCTAAGGACTTTCTTCCAATGATGACAATCTCATAGTGGTCCTGAGATAAGTACAGCACAAATACAGAGCATGTGGGACAAAAGGGCTCCCTGCCCTCTCCAAGACAGGTCCAGGGTCAGGGTCCATTCCCAGCAGGAAGCACAGAGATACAGACACGTTTCCTTCACTTCATCCCTGAGCTGCTATGGGAAAGACTTCTGCTGTGCAACCCTCACTTCCCTCCTCTCCTCCAAGTCCCACTTCTGCTGACCCCCCCCCCCAAATTGGGGCCTCTACATGCTGCTCCAGAGCTAGTTTTTCACTTTACCCTCTACACCCACTGATCTCACCCCAGTTCACGAGGCCTATCATTTTGGGATGATAATGACGCCATCTCCTTCAAAGTTCCTTCAACAGCCTCATGGTAATGTGCTGTGTTGCCAACCCAAATGCATAGGGTTTGAATCCACCAGCTGCTCCACCAGAAAAAAATGGGCAGTCTCTTCCTGTGTGATTTACTGCCACAGAAAACCCACTGGAGGGTCAACTATGGGTCAGTTCCTACTCAATGGTAACAATAACTGCTTTCAAACAGTCTGAAGGTGCATCACTTACTTTGAGTACGTTGTTAGGAGATGCTATTCCTTGGGGAAAGACATCATTCTTGGAAAGGTGGAGGGTTAATGAAAGAGAGGACAATCCCAATGAGATGGATTGACACAGTGACGGTAGCAATGAGCTCAAATACGTCAGAGATGATAGGAATGGCACAGGATAGGACAGGGTTCAGATCTGTTGTTTATAGGATTGGCTTGAAGGCACCTAACAACAATAACATGGATATTCAGTATTCTTTGCAAACAACATCAACAACCTGCATTATGCGGATGACACAACCCTGCTTGCTGAAACTGAAGAGGACTTGGAGTGCCTACTGCAGAGTGTCAAGGACTGCAGCCTACAATATGGATTGAGGCTCAATGTCAAGAAGACAAAAATTCTCACCACTGGACCAATTGGCAGCATCAGGATGGATGGTGAAGAGACTCAGATTGTACACAGCTTTAGTTTGCTTGGCTCCA
>NW_006399963.1:3834454-3843025 GCF_000299155.1 Elephantulus edwardii | reverse complement strand
ACTGGGACACGATGCTTCAGAAGTATGGGACCGTGATCTCTGTGGGAGATGAGGGCAGGAGCCTCCTGGAGGCGCCCGCAGCCTCCCCAGAGGTCTGGCCTCTGCAAGGCCCAGCCACCATGTATGTCCCAGTGCCGCAGGCCAGTGGTGTACAAGGCTGGACCGCGTCACCCGGGCCTGGGTTGGAGACACGGGCACCACTCAGGAAACCGTATATATGTGAGCAGTGCGGCCTCGGATTTGATTGGAAGTCAGTATTCGTCATCCATAGGCGAGCACATGCAGGGAGCCAGCCGGCGTTCGGAAGTGCTGAGAGACCACCACCGATCACTCCAGAGCCACGGTCGCGTCCCTGGCACATCCCCACTGGCCCCTTCAGCTATCCTTGTGAGGAGTGTGGACGAAGCTTCAGCTGGAAGTCCCAGCTGGTCATCCATTGTAAGAGCCATGTTGGACATAAGCGACACTTCTGTGGTGACTGCGGCCAAGCTTTTGATTGGAAGTCCCAGCTGGTCCTCCATAGAAAAAGCCATCGGCCTGAGACCCTATGAGTGCACGGTGGAGGAGGTCCCAGCTGGCTCCGGCCACTCAGTCTGCGGCCCGTAAACTTGATGTGGCCGAAGGCATCCGAGTCACCCAGGGGTGTTGAGGCCCCAGCCCTTGTCTGACTAGAGGAAGAGAACCTGGGCTTCTTCTCGCTCCAACTTCTGGAACGAAACCTGACTTTGAATTTACTGCTGACTGGAGATCATGCTAAAAAAAAAAAGAGGTGGCTTAGTCTGTAGGGTGTTGCACTGCGAATCAAAAGCCAGGCATCTCTACTGGTTCGAATCCACCAGCCACTCCTTGGGAGAAAGACAGACTGCCAAGATTTCCAACTGTGAAAACCTTATGGGAGGCCACTTTGAATTGGAATCATCTATGGCATTGAGTGAGTTGGAGGTCATGGAGTTCTCCGTATCTCAGCTCCCTCTTGTGACATGGTATAGGCTGAGGATACTCAGAACTTAATCATTCCTAGCCTTCACAAAGTGGCCAAGCTTAAATCTGTGTCCTGGCAGTGGAAGCCCTGGAGAGAAAGCTGGCCCTTTTCCGTGGAAGACACATTCGAAGATGTGTTTCTGTTAGGTCTGGAGGCAGTGCCTAGGGATCCTGGGTCGGTCCATGTGCCCCTGACTATGCATAGTAGACTTTTTATACTCTCTCATCTGCTTTTATGTCCAAGACTGGATGATGGTACAGAGCAGAAGTATCCAGGAGCAGGGCCACCATATCCCCCCTAACACCCTGAAGTTCCTAGCCTCCCACTTCCATGTGCCTTGCCTTGTTTCTCATTGGTTTTGAATCCTGCTTGAGTAGACAGTTAATACTAACACCACGCCAGGGTGAGTAAAAAGGTGACCACCAAACGTGTGAAGAAGGTTGCTGGCCAGGCTTGAATGAAGCTATCAAGGCCCTGGGGTCAAGCCTTAGCTCCCATAGCCCATGTGGTAATCAGAGATAATCTCCCCCTTTTAAGGCACTTAGTCATGTGCAAATTTCCCTGTGCTAAATGTAGCTTTTTCACCTGAGAGTGGGGAATAAGGATTAGGACAGGAAAATCTTTTCTGGGGCTGTTAGGAAAGGTAAAAATGGTGATGGGGATAGTATTGCATTGATGGATGATAGACAGTTTTTTAAGAAAACTTTTCATATTAAAATTTCACTTAGGAAAACCTGAAATAAAAAAGCCAGAAGAGTGAAAAGGTCTCTCAAGGTAATGCTAATTCCAGGCAGGATTCACATAGCATCTTGTGGTGCTACTGTATGTTCTAAATAATGCTCTTTTCGGTCCCTGATTTCTGTAGAATATTAAATTCTTAACACCTATGTGTTTTTTAAAAAAAAAAAAATCCTTGCAGATTTCACCCTTTCCAGGACAAGCCTGTTTGTTCTCTTCACAGTCCATGGAATGTTCACTACTCTTCTCCTGCACCACAACTCAAAGATATAGATGGTTCTTCTTTCATCCTTAGTCACTGTCCAGCTCTCTGATGCATAGGAAGTAATTGAGAAGACCATGGCTTGGATCCGGTGCATCTTAGTCTCTGGAGCAACACTTGCTCTTCAGCACTCTAGAGAGGTCCCTCTATTTTTTTCCCCAATGCAATTCATCTTTTGATTTCCTGGATGCTAGTGCCAACAGTGTTGTGTGGATCTGAACAAGATAAAATTAAAAATCTTAATCTCTTCATCTATTATGCTGATGCCAATGGCCTCATAGCAATTATCTTCTTGATGTTGAGCTTCAATCTATAGTGAAGGCTGCAAATGCCTCAGGTCCTTCTCAGTTTCAGCAAGCAAGATTATATCATCTTCACGGAACACCTCCACATATATACACACATGTAGAATCCCACACAAATATATACACATGCACATAGAACCCTCCCCACGTATACACACGTGTAGAACCCCACAGATCCATACACACACACAGAAATCCAAACATAAATATACACATATCACCACACACACAAAAACTGCCCACACTCTGATGCATCTAGAAACCCATACACACATGCATACATGCACACAAAACACACACACATGCATATATAATAACACAGAACCGCCACACATACATAAATCCACACACATAACACATCTATACATGCACATAAAATCCACACACATATAACCACACATACATACACAACACACAGAAATCCCCATACACACACACACACACACATGCCTATTTAACCACACATATGTATATATACTCAATATTTTGGAATGGTCCCTAACTGCAGATTTTCTAGCGCAATTCATCTCCTTATTTCCTGACTGTTTGTACAAGGGCGTTAATTGTGGATCCAAGCAAGATGAAGCTGTTGACAGTTTCAGTCTCCTCTTTATCCATCATGACATTGCCTCAAGTGGTAAGAATTTTCTTTTTCCTAACATTGAGAGACAATCCAAAGGCTGCATTCCTTGATCTTCTGCAACAAGTGCTTCAAGCATTCCTCACTTTCAGCAAGTAAGGTTGTGTCATCTGCATAACACAGATTATTAATGAGTCTCCCTCCAATCCTGATCCCATACTCCTCCTCATAGAGTCCACCTTCTTGGATAATTTTCTCAGTATACAGATTGAATAGGTATGGAGAGAGAGTATAACCTTGACTCACTCCCTTCCCAACTCCGAACTATGCAGTGTTCCCCTGCTCCATTTGTACAACAGCCTCCTGATCAAGGTATAGATTCTACATGAGCACAATCAAGAGTTCTTGGATTCCCTTTCTTCTCAATGGCAACCACAACTTGTCATGATCCACACAGTCAAATGCTTTTACATAGTCAATAAAGCACAAATAGACATTTTTCTGGTATTCCTTCCTTTCAGCCAGGACCCCGCAGCACACACACAGTTACACATGTACAACCTCCCAGCACACACACCATCTTCCTTCTCCAGGCCAAAGCCTCGGAGAATCCCTCACCCCACCCCATGGTGGATGTGGGCTCAGTGGTGGAAGGCATTTATGGAAAGACTGTGCTATCTGGTGTCCAGAGGCGAGAGTCTGGTCATATTTGTCAGGCTCTAAGGAAGGCTGAGTACTTGGTGGACACTTGCACCAAATATAACTGTTAAGTCCTGGAAGTAAAGAATTTTTGGGTGAAGCCAGGACATGGAACCAAGGAGTCAGTGTTTTTCACTGGGCCATCTGCCAAGCCAGGTGCTGCTGACCATACAAGCCCTGCAGTGGGTTCCCTTTCCCCATTGCAGGGCTGGGATTCCTGAGATGAACCACATGCCAACCTGGTACCAGCCTTCCCAGAACTGTCTGGTGAGTCTAAAGCCTGGGCTTAGCCATTTCTGAACTTGTCAGTCTGAACTTGTCAATTTCCTCACACAAGGGTGACCATACCACGGAGGTGAAAATGAGGTAACAGGTAAAACCCTCAGTGGAGTCCTGGCTGACTGAGGATACCATTTCATTTTATGAAGTTGTTATTTCATACTGTGGAGTCAGAGCTGACCCTGTAGTGGGTTTTTAGAGGCAGTAAAGTGCACAGAGGAGACTGCCTATCTTTCTCCTATGGGGTAGCTGATGGAACTGAACCACATGCCTTTGGGATTGCAGCGCCAATGTTTGCCCCTAAGGCAAAAGAGCCCTTTCATTTCATGACGAGTGGTTACTTATGGTAGTCTCTCCAAGGTCTGGGAAGCTCTGAACCTCCAGAGCCTGTGAAAATTAATTTCAAAAGTAAAGTGAAAACGTGCCTGTGTGAATGAGGCACTGACCACTGACCTTTTGCCTTTCCTGACCTTGTCCTCTGGGGGACCATTCTGGCCCCTGATGACCCCCAGAAGTTCCTTCTGCTGTGGTAAGTGTACCCCACCGGATAGAAGGAAATGGGGTTCCCTGGGATGGAGATGACTTCTGAGCCTCTCCTGCTGGCTGAGTCAGGGTTGGGCTGGCTCTGAGGACAGCCCAGAACAGGTAGGCACTCCCATTACCTTCCATGAGGGTCACAGGATCCTCCACTGGGGGTCGCAGGATGTTGGGTCCAAACACAGTTGCCAGGTTCTGGACACTCATCTTGTTGACATCAGAGTGAGACTGAACCTCATCTAAAAACCTGCAGATGAAATTGAACAATGGCCCAAAAAGAACAATCCCGATGCTGGTGTGCTGGACCCACTTACACCCATGGCACAGCCAGCCCCCCACCACACCAGAAGAGGGTCAGCCCTCAGAGACAGGGCCAGTGGGGTTGCTGAGCACAGAGGGAGTACCTCCCCACTGTGGACACCACTTGGATTGGTGTCCAAGGTCCTGCCAACCTCTCTGATGCTGCTAACCTGGCTAGGCCACCATTAGAAGGCAGGCTTATAGGTGTGGGTGGGCAGCCAATGCCCTTCCCTTTGAGAACCACACACATAGGGCTGTTTGAAACCATGCAGTTTCCCATGGCTGGCGAGCTCCACACACACTGACCATGTCTTTCCTTTCTTCAGTCAGGCTGAGTGTTTGGGTGGGTAAATGAGAGTGTGGGGCTGATTGGAGGGTCAGAAAGCTTGTGGCTACCACCGCCTCCCACCCCCCAAGGCCACTTACTTGCAGATGTATCTGAGTAAGTTGTAATTTGCCGGAGGGAGGTTGTTCACCTGCTTGGCCAACTCCAGGGTCCCCTTGAGAATGAGAGAGAATCACAGAGGCCTCCATAAAGCTGGCCTGAGACAGCCTTTGTCTGCAGGATTGGGCAGAGGGTTAAGAGGGGGTGGGCGGAGAAGGGAAGTGGAGGAACCAGGGACCAGAGCTCCAACCATGTGGCTCCCAGCCCAGAGAGGCCTCTGCCTCATCTCCCTCCAGAACCCTGGGACAGTGAGGATTTTCACAGAGGGCAAAGAGGAGGGTGCTTTTGTGGAGCCACAGAGAAATGTGAGGGTCAGAGCTCAGCACACTTTGCAGTTATCACTCTCCTCCTCCTACAGCTGCAGGAACAAGGAGGGACTTCCTGCCCCGGCTGGCTGGTTCAGGGCTGCAGCAGAACATCAGGGTGGGAGATCTGGGGCTTCTGCCAATCCCTTTGGGTGGAGGTGAATCTCACTGAATGAAGGGGAATCTCACTGTCCCTAAACCCACAATAGGTCAAATGGCTAGGACTGGGCACAAGCGGTGGGAGCAGGGCTGTGCTTATGACACTGAGGATGAACAGGAATGCATCATACCCTGCTTTTGGAGAGGCTGTCCCCTCCAAGAACCAGGTGAGGGCCCTATCATGGAAAGCACGATACCCTAGACCATGCCCAGGACCCTTGGTATTAGTCCTGTTAACAAGGGCCTTCGTCTGCTGGGTATAGTTAATTCTTCTGAGTGGGATATTCTGAATTCTAGAAGCACCTGTGTTCCATATCTGGGACCAGAACCCTCCTTGTGCCTCCTGGCCAGTTGGCTTTCCAGAGGAGTCCCCATGAGCCACTAACCTCGCCCTCATCCTTGGTGAGCAGCTGGGCGCAGCTGAGGAAGTCTTCATACCTGGCAAAGGGAACCACTGGCTCAGGCAGCTCCCTCAGGTACAGCTTCAGCAAGGAAGCCACCGTGTGCACATCTGTGGTGCTACTGGGGGGAGAGGGGTACAAAACATAAGGACCTTCAGACACACCAGGACTCACCCTGCATAGACATGTTCTAGCTTCACACCTACATGTGCGCAGGAATGAGGGACTCAAGCAAGTGGGTCAGGGTGCCCTCCAGACAGTGTGGGACTCATGGTGCTTCCAAATGACTTCCAAAGTCACAGGACACTGCACTTCACCCTCAATGGCCAAGGAGGGCTGGAGGAATCACACGTGACCACCAGGGTCTAGAACCTTTCTTGTACAGAGAAGCTGCTCCATGACAGCAGCTAGTGAGGAAAGTGAAGGTGAAATGCCTACTCTCAGAGGCCGCTGGCCTACTCTGACATACTCTGCAGGGTGACAAGGGGGCTATCCCATGTCTTAGAGTGAAGCACAGCTATCTGTGAATTAGCACCAATAGTGCTGAGGCATGAGACCTGTTCCAGTATTTCCTTTGGGCTCCTTGAAGCCTCCCTGAGCCACAGCTTCTCATCCCCAGGTCTCACACTCCCTGGGCTGACCTTCACACCACACAGGGCTGAGGGGGTTCAGAGGTCAGGTCCTTACCTCCTGATCTCAGAGGCCCTGTCCTTACTACAAATACACAGAAAAATAAATTAACAAGGTTGATAATTCTGGCATCTTGAATTTGAAGGAAACCATACAGGTGAACAAGACACAGACTGAAGTGAGAACTTCAAATAGAGTGAAAGCACCAATCTATCAAATAGAGTGAAAGCACCAATCTAAGAGGCAGACTAAGCAGACAACCTAATGGTGAAGAAGTCCAGGACCATGTAGCTAGCCCCTTTAAGCTCTGCCTTAGGAGGCTCTTAAGGACCCTGAAGACACCCAGAACTGCAGCTGTGAGGTACCAGTGCTGGCATACTTACATCTAGGAAAGTGCTCAGAGAGACCTATTCCTCCCATGTTCTCCACAGGGGATCAACAGACTGACTGTCCAACTGAATGGGCAGAAATCTCCCATATCTCAAGTCAGCTTCACCAGAGAGCAGGCTTATGTCATTTAAAATCTGGTGCTGGTAGTGGCCACGCAGGCACAATAATTCAGAGCTCTCAACAAACATCCACTTGCTTAGTTGGACAGCGCCTAGGAAAGGCACTAGTTCAGGACCCCCAGCCCAAGCCCCCTTCCTGCATTGACCCCTTCCTGCATCATGGTCAATGTTGGCCTAGCAACTGTGTGCCACACTTGAGCCACCTAGCTATGTGTTGGTGCAGTGTTCAGAGCCCTCAACAGCCACTGACTTGCTTTGCTGAGTGGCCTCTGGGAAAGGCACCAGTTCATTGGGCCTCGTGTCATGTCCACTGCTGGGCGTGCCCTGCACCATACCCAAAGCTAGCTATGTCCTGTATTTACCCTTCGACAAACTTGCCCCATGCATGTCTAGGATTTCAGAGGCCCCTGTGACCTGTAACTTGTTTAGCTCAGCAATCCCTGTGATCTGCACTAGTCCTTCAGGCTGCTAGCCCCCTCATACCACCTGCCACCCATTCCTCACCATGAGAAAGCTGCTACAGGCCTCACAACATGCCAGCTTTGTGTCTTAGTAAGGATTGGAACCTGATGCACATGACTGGCATCAGATGGAAATCATAACCAGAACACCCTCTGACCAAATCAACTGCACTATATAAACAGTGAATAAATAATTACACAAGCCCCCATCTGCTGTCATATACCCACCAGAAGATAGAAGGAGAACAATTACAAACACAATGCCACTACAATGTCCTAGAAGCTACAGAAACTTCAAACTCCACAAAAAAAACCCAACCAAATGAGATGTCACACACACAAGGTGGCATGGGTGCTTCACCAGCCCAGAAGGGGACCTACATGGCAGAAGTGACTGGGTACTCAGGTTTTTAGATCAGCCTGGTAAACCCAGTATTCCACCAGGCTGGTCATGTTAGCAGATAGAAGCAACAGAGAGAAACAAAGTGACTCAGTTGGCTTCTGACTTCCCTAATACAACCTTGTGCTTGTTTAATTGGGGAAGAGATTCATTAAATGCTTTTCACAAGCTGTTTTTGTTGATGTTTTGAGGATAAGAACATGTTTAAAATGTTCTACTGTAATGTGATGCGTCAGGCCTATTTTTCCTTCTAGAAAATAAATCCTCTTCTCAGTGAGCACATAAAAAAAATTAATCACACACAAAGTGATAAAAAACACAGAATCAGTAGATCTTTAAGGAGAAGAAAGTCTACTGGAAATTCTTGATAAGCGATTCAGAAAAATGATACTCAAGTGTCTTCAAAGGAATGAGGAAAAATATGGTAAACTGGAGGAAACCACAGAGAAAATCAAAACACAGACAAAACTCTAGAAGAATTTTATGAGGCTCAACGTCAAGAAGACAAAGATTCTCACCACTGGACCAATTGGCAGCATCAGGATGGATGGTGAAGAGATTGAGATTGTTCACAGCTTT
>NW_006399963.1:3829643-3834354 GCF_000299155.1 Elephantulus edwardii | reverse complement strand
GAGGTGGATTGATTCAGTGACTGGGATAATCGGGATGGGAGTGTCAGAGACAGTGTGATTGGCACAGGACAGAGCAGAGTTTAGGGCTGTTGTACATAAAGTCGCTATGAGTCGCAAGCGACTCAATGGCACATAACAACAACAACAAGACTCTCTTCTGTTTTCCCTTATTCACTGCCCAAATTTCAGGTGTAAAGGAAACAACTGAAAATTACATGTCTTGGATCAGTGTTCTTCAGCACTTTGGAGAGGCCTTTGACAGAAGATTCCTCAATGCAACATGTCTTTTATTTTCTTGACAGCTGCTACCATGGATGCTGACTATGGACTGGTGTAAATTGAAACCTTTAACAACTTCAATATTTTCTCCATCTATCAGGATACCATTTATTGATCCACTGGTGAAATTTTTGTTTTTTTGATGCTGACATATAATCAATATTTAATGATACTCTCTTTGATATTTTGCAGTAAGTGCTTCAAGTATTTTTTACTTTCTAAAACAAGGCTCTGTCATCTGCATAACATAGGTGGTTGATAATTCTTCCTCTAATCTTGGTGTTACATTCTTCTTTGTATAGTGCAACTTCTCTAATTATTAACTTAACAACTTAACATACAGACTGAGGAGGTATGGAGAAAAGATACAACCCTAATGCACACCATCCCTGATTATAAACCGTGCACTGTTCCCTTGTTCTGTTTGGATAACTGCTTTTTGGTCTATGCATAGTCATTACACAATTAAGTGAGAACGGAATTCTCATTCTTCTCCATAATTTATTATGATCTACACAATCAAATGCCTTTGCAAGATCAATAAACAACAAATAGACATCATTCTAATAATCTTTACTTTCAGTCAATATCTACTTGGCATCAGTAATGATCTTTCTCCTGCCATGGTCTCTCCTGAATCCAGTTCCAAGTTCTGGTAGTTCCACATTGAGTAAAGAAAACAAAATGTCATTGCAAAGACAAGAAAAAGAGAAAAGTCTAAAATGGATACTGAAGATACTCTGAAACTTGCATTGAAATGGAGAGAGGCTAAATAAGGGGCAGAAATGCTGAAGTGAAAATCTGAAGAGAAGATTTCAAAGGATAGCTTGAAAAGACAAAGCCAAGTATTATAATGGAAAGTGCAAAGAGCTAGAGTTAGAAAGTCAAAATGAGAGAACATTCTTGGCATTTTTTCCAACCACAAAGAAATGAAGAACAAACTCAAGCCTCAAGTTGCAATACTGAAGGATTTACTTGCAAAATACTGAATGATGTGGGAAGCATCAAAAGAAGATGGAATGAATACACAGAGAATGAATGAATACACAATTAACACTCTTGCCACCAGTAGTAAGGAAATAAAGTGAGGTGCTGCATTGGGAAAATCTGTTGTCAGAGACCTCTCCACAATGCTAAATAGTAACAATGTCAGTCTAGAAACTAATGTGTGCCTGATTCAGGTCCTGGTCCTCTCAATTGCTTGCTATCCATCAGAGAGCTGGACAATGAATTAGGATGATAGAAGAATCATTGATGCCTTTGAGTTGTGGTGCTGGAGGAGAGCATCAAGCATACATGGACTGCCAAGAGAACAAATTAAGTCTGTCCTAGAGATGGTGAAACCAGATTGCTCTTTGGAGGCAAAGATTTTGAAACTGTGTCTCACATGCTTCGGGCATGTTGTCAGGAGGGGCAAGTCCTTGGAGAAGGACATATGCTTGGAAGGGTAGAGGAATAGCGCAAGAGAGGAGGGCCCTGGATGAGACGGATTAGCCCAGTGACTGTGGCAATGGGGTCAAGAGTGTCACAAATGGTGAAGTTGGCTCAGGATAGGGTGAGGCTCAGAGACACTGTTCATAGAGTCACTCTGCATCATAGTGGACTCACAACCACCACAACAACCAACTTTAGCAGTTTAAAAATGATTGAACGTGTAAGCAAAATGTATTAGTAATAACTGATGACTGAAAAATGCAGAAGTTAGAAGCTCCCATGGGCACCACAAATAAACAGGAGAAGCTCATTCTTAGTTCTCCAAGGCTATGTCTCTCATTTTCTTCTTTGCTCAGTTCTGCCCTACTAGGCCCTGCTGAGATTCACCTGCTGTGAATTTTCCCTGGTCTCTCGTGGCTGAGCCTCCCACCCAGCTTTGGTCACCATACACACCTCACTGCAGATGCCCAAGACACCGCCAAGTTCTGCAGTCCCTCGTGTCTAGGCTCAGAATCAGAAGCAGGAATTCTGCCTGCATTGTATGATGGGAAAGGAAGGGCCAAGAAACCCATGGAGCCACCCCAGTGGGTGTGGTCTGGTCCCACTGGTCAGACCATAGAATCAGACCATGGAGGCAGGGCCAGTTCTCTGTACCCAAGGCTCTTCATCAAGTGGCAGCAACTCGCTCTGTGAGCCAGTTTGCAAACTCTAGGGGAGGTTCTGTGGGAGAGAAAACAATTCTCTCCCCATCAGTATACAGTGAGCCTGAGGCAGACAACAAGCCTAGGAGCCTTCTCTACTCAATACCTGTGTGGTCCAGGACCCACCTCCAAGGCTTTTCTGAGACCCTTGCGTTCCCTTCAAGCCCCCCTATCCCATGTGCTATGACCAGCTTAGAGGACTCTACCCCACCTCACTCTGTAGACAATCCATGGGTGATGTCTGTATGTGCCTGTGGGGTCCACAAGGATGCCTTAACCCCTGCTCCCAGGACATGCTCCCAGGAGGTTCTGGTTCCCCAGTAAATGGCTCCTAGCCTGAGTCTGGCCTCTGGAAAGCTATGGGAACAGGGAGTGTGGATCCTGGGAAGAACTGAGACAAGAGGCTGCTGGTCACAGCTGGAGCCTGGCCAGCATAGTGCTGGCCAAGGAATCTGCTGATGGGAGCCACCGTGCGTGCCCAGCACTAGAGCCTTTACCTTCTCATGTTTGCCTCGTGTTCAGTCTTCTGCTGCCACAACTCTGCCTGCAGCTCTCTGATCAGGCTCTGGAGAGCCTTGGGGCTATGGGCCAGGTCCGGGCCAGGGCTGCTGGGCTTGCTCCTGCTCATGCCCGTGCCTTCCTCATCCTGGCTGTGGCCGAGGTCCAAGGACCCATGGTCCTCCGTGCTATTGGGCAGCGAGGGCTCCAAGGCCCACTCAGCATGCGCAGAGCTGCAGACTGATGAGTCACTGGCCCGGCAAGCTGTGCAGCTGCTGATGGAGCCACCCTCACAGGAAGTGGCCCCAGACCAAGCCATGCTGGCTATGCTGGGGGAAGTGGGCAGGAGGCCGGGAGGCAGCACATTGTCATAGGTGGACAGTCTCTGGGAGAAGCCCGAGTCTTGGAGATGGTCCTCTGAGGAGGCCCGGCAGTGGCCCCTCAGGGAAGATAGGCCATTCACAAGCCAGTTTCCACTGGAGGCGACAACGGGCATCTCTGGGGCCAAGCCGCCAACCTTTGGGCTACCTGGCTGTGGCTTTGAGTGCTGGAAAGAGGACCTCCAGTTGGAAAGGTTCTGCACCCTCTTCCCAGAACTGATGACAGCTGGGTCTGCAGATGAAGCCCTGGAGAGAGCTGCCACAGCGGTCCCATCCAGAGATGACATCCTTTGGGAGGGTAGACCAGGGACACTGAGAGCCTGCTGAGGGTCCCTTGAGACCTCCACAGAGCCCCAGGTCACGGTGTGCTGGGCCACCCCAGGACAAGGGGCCATGTTGGCTGTGCCCAGTGTGGTGAAGAGCTGACTGTGTTTGTGGATCAGGGTGGTCATCAAGTGCTGGACCAGGGAGGCGCCTGCCAGAGAAAGGGAACATCTCAGTCCTGGGTCATGGAACAGCCATGTACCCCCACATGCGGGACCCTCCCACAGAAGAAGTGGCATAGGCTCTGCCCACACTAACCCACCCACTTTCACTAGCTGACCACCAGCAGCAGCAGCAGCACACAGAGGAGTGTGCACAGTTCCCTTCGCTGGACACAGAGCCTCTGAGCGCCCAGGGATCAGAAGGTCTCCATTTTCTCCTGGATCCCCCTACTCCAGCCATGCAGGGCCCAGCATGGTTATGGAGCAGCACTGGCAGGGCCCAGAACCTCTAGCTGCTCCAGCGTCACTGTCCCATGACCCTAGCAGACTTAGGGTTCTGGGGCCTCAGCTGAGCACAGGTGTGAGGGCACAACTCCTTCTTCACATTCTGGGTACCACCATGGGGGAGAATAGGCCTGTCTGTGTCCATTAGGGCTCATAAACACACACACACACACACACACACACACACACTTACTTTCTACAATCACACAGAATCCTTACACGGATGCTGGTACATACACAAACGAATATGTACATATACATGCACACAGAACCTGCTCACATGCATATAAACACACATGCATATACAATATGAACAAAGAACTACATACAAATATACACTTGGACATAAACATCCCTCTATGCATACTGCTACTATTGTTACATACCATCGTGTTGCCTGTGACTCATAGTGACCCTATACACAATAGCTTTGAATGAACCCTGACCTATCCTGAGCCAATCTCTCTGTCTCCAACACACCTAATCCCATTACTCCAGTTACTGTATCAATCCATCTCCTCCAGGGTCTTCTTCTCTTGCACTGTCCCTCCAGCCTTCCATACATGATGTCCCTCTCCAAGGACTAGTCCTTCCTGAAAACAAGCTCAAAGTATGTGAGATGGAGTTTAAAAATCCTTGCAAGCCTCGG
>NW_006399963.1:3811367-3818368 GCF_000299155.1 Elephantulus edwardii | reverse complement strand
GTAGGGTGGAGGGACAGTGCAGGAGGGGAAGGCCCTCTATGAGGTGGATTGATTCAGTGACTGGGGTAATTGGGATGGGAGTGTCAGTGCGATTAGGGTTTTTGTACATAGGGTCGCTATGAGCCACAAGCGACTCGACAGCACATAACAACAACAACAATAAATACAAGACCAAATAGATAAAGTCAATGGAAAATCAGAAGCCAAACAAAAACATAAAAATTGAAATTAAGAATGTTTGTTGCTGTTAATGTCTATCAAGATGATTATAACTCACAGCAACACTTGAACAACATATCTGAATCTTTCACTATCCTGTCCTATTCTCATGATCTCTGTCATGTCAAGCCTACTGCGCTAGTCATTGTGTCAATCCATCTCATTGAGGGTCCTACTCTCTTTTTCTGGCCCTCCACATCCCCTAGAATGATGTTTTTTTTCCCCAAGGACTAGCCCCTTCTAACAATATCTCCCAAGTATGTGAGACTACCCTTGCTTCTAAGGAGAACTCTGAATACACCTCCTCCAAGACAGACTTGTTTGTTCTTCTGGCAGTCTGTGGGATTTTCAGTACTCTACACAACACAGATCAAAGACATGAATTCTTTCAAATTTAAGGAGCATATAAAGTAATTTAAAGGACCAAGGATTGGACCAGGCTCACCTTATTAGTCTTTAAACTTAAATTATTATTCTTTGGCAGTTTGGAGAGGTTTCTGACAGCATATTTTCCCAGTGCATTTCTTCTTTTTATTTCTTGACTGCTGCTACCATAGGTATGGATTGTGGATCAAACAAACTGGAATTGCTGAAAATTTTGGTCTTTTCTCCATCTATCACAATGATGACCATTAGCCAAGTGATAAGGATTTTTGTTTTCTTGATGTTGACACATAATCCATATTGATAGCTGTACTCTTTGATAATCTGCAGCAAAGGTTTTAAGTAGCAAAACCAAAATTTGGGAAATTGGTAACATGCTGAATGAACAAAATAGCAGAACTGAAGAAATGGAATACAGAATCAGTGAAATAGAAGATACAGCCCTCAACACTAGCTTTCCAGAAGAAAAAAAAATCAGAAATAAGAACAAAGAAAAATTAAGAAAGCATAAACATTATGCAAGACCTCTGAAAGAAACAACACACATATTCATGAAATTCTAAAAGAGGATGAGACCAAAAAGAGAAAAAAAAAAACCAACCAAAAAACTAGCCACCCAACCCAAAACAACCCCCACCCACAAAAAAAAACCAAACCAAAAACAAACAAACAACCAAAAGCAAGTGTAAAAAACCTCACACTCCTGGTATTATGAAAAATGAGATACTATAAATTAAAAGGTTGAGTGAACCCCAAACAGGACAGACCTCAAAAGAAAAAACATCAAGACACAACATAGCCAAAGTTTAGAAATCAAATAACAAAGAAAAAAAAATACTAGCAGCCTAAGAAAAATGAAGAGTTACCTAAAAAGGTGAACCAGTAAGTTCTGATTTTTCAGCAAAAATAATGGAAGCAACAAAACAATGGAAAGGCATAGGGAAGATAAGGAGGTAAAATACTCAACAATGAATGAATGAAAATCTAACTTTTCTGTAACTGTTTGTTAAAAATCACAATAAAAATAAAATTTTATTTTTAAAAAAGTGAACTGGGGTAGGGAGGAATATGTGCAATAATGAATGAATGAAAATCCAACTTTTCTGTAAACTTTTGTTAAAATCACAATAAAAAAGAAAAAAGATTTTTTTAAAAAAAACAAGAATCCTGACTAAACAAAAATGTTCATCAAATATGACAGTTAAATAAGTACATTCTCAGAAAAGCAGAAAGGCCAACCTTACAATAAATATTAAAGGGAACTCTTCACAGAGAGATAGAATAGAAAAGCAGGTGGAATAAAACAACCACAAAACCACCCACAACCAACTCAAGAAAGAACAACAAAATGGCAGCAAAAAAACCTATGTCTATTGATAGCTACACCGTACATAAATGGATTAAAATGCATCAGTTAGATTAGCAGAATGTATAAGAAACCAAGGCTTAATAATATGATGTTTACAAGAGACACACATGAAACATGAAGGTAAACAGACTAAAAATAAAAGGGTAGAAAAATACATCTAGCAAATGATAATTATAAAAAGAGCAGAAATGGCAATATTAGTCTCTGATAAAATAGAATTCAAAGGAAAAAGAGACAAAGAAGAATGTTATAAAACAATTAAAGGGTCAATAGACATAGACATATAATAATAATTAATATGACAAATACAGAGAACATATGTATAATTAAAAGATGTATTGCAATGGGAAAGTCTGCTGTTAGAGATCTCTCCAAAGTGCTGAAGAGCAATGATGTCACTCTGAAGATTAAAGTGTGCCTGTTACAGGCTATGGTCTTTGCAATAACTTGCTATGCATCAGAGAACTAAACAATGACTAGGGATGATAGAAGGAGAACTGATGCCTTTGAGCTGTGGTGTTGGAGAAGAGTACTGAATATTCCATGGACTGCTAAGAAAACGAACAGGTTTCTCCTAGAGAGGGTTAAACCAGGCTGCTCCTTAGAGGCAAGGATTCTAAAGCTTCATCTGACATACTCTGGACATGCTGCAAGGAGTGACCAGACTTGGAGAGTAAAGTCTTGACTGGGCAGGTAGACGGATAGTGCAAGAGAAGAAGATCCTTGATGAGGTGGATTGATTCAGGGACTATGTCAGAGACAATAAGATTGGCATAGAATAGAGCAGGTTTTGATGGCACATAACAACAACACAAGAATAAGTATAATTAAAATCTACACACCAAATAAATACACCAAACCAAATTTTAACAAATACAAAGAAAGAAACAGCATAACAATAAATAGTAAGAGACTTTTGTATACCACTTCTGGTGAAGGACAGAAACATTCAACATTAGGAAAACATTCAACAAAGATGCATAAGAACTAAACTATAAAATTAACTGACACTTTATAGTCATATATAGAACATTCATATACAATAATACATTCTTCTCCAGTGAACATGGAATATTCTCTCAAATGACCATATGTTAGGTCACAAAGCAAGCCTCAATAAATGAAAAAACACTGAAATACTACAAAGCATCTTCTCAGATCACAATATTACAAAATTAGAAATCAATAAGAGGATAAAAAGGGACAAACCACATACCTGAAAACTAACTAACATTATGTTTGGAAAAGTTTCTAAAAATAATGAGAATGTGAACACAACAAAATAATATTTGGGACACAGCAGAAGCAGTACTCCTAAGTTAATTTATAGCAATAAACAAACATACCAAGAAAGACTAAAAATAAGCATCTTGACCCAACATCTCCAACAATGGGAAATACTAGAAAGCAACAATTAGCAAGCAAATTTACAACCCTAAAAATAAAGGAAATAACAAAGACTGAAGCAGAAATAAATAAAATAGAAAACAGGAAAACACTAGCAAGTATCAACAAAACCAGGAGTTGGCTCTTTGAAAGGATTAAGAAAATCAACAAACTGCAGGCAAAGCTAATAAGGGGAAAGAAAATGAAAGCAAAAATTATGCAAATAAGAAATGAAATAGGTGATATCACAACAGAAGAAGCTAAAATAAAAAGGATAATATCCAACTATACTAAAGAACTACAGGTTTGGAAGGCCTGTTATTTCAGAAGTGAGTGGCCAATCTCATTTCTTGTTGTTGTGTGCTGTCAAGTCAGAACCAACCCATAGCTGATGTTCCAGTGGATTTTCAGAGCAGTTGATCACATGGGGGGATCTCCCCCGAAGTGGCTGGTGGATTTGAACTGCATGCCTTTGAGATTGTAGCACTGCTTCTTACCTCTAGGCGACCAGAGCTCAATCTTGCATCCTAGTCTGTCTTAATATAGGAGCTCTGTTGTAACCTAACTACCATGAATGACACTTCTGTAATTTGAAGTACCAGTAGAAGAGCTTCCAGCATCACAGTAACCCACAAGTTTCACCAGTACAGCAGACTGACAGGCAAGTACTGCACTAATAAGAGGAAACAATAAACAAGTGTGCATATGCACACTGAAAATATAAAGTAATTAGCCAATGCAAATCATCCCCCAATATACTGAACTGACAGGAAAGTATTGCACCTCTAATCAGTAAATTGTACCTCTAATGAGTAAATACAAAAACCCTTTTCTGACCCCTGCTGAGGCCTTCAGTGGCACAGCAGGATGGCGTCCTGGATGGGTCTAGTAGTCCAGGGCACAGGCCAAAGGCACAGGATGGGCAGCTGTCTGTTTTCCCAGTTGCCCATCAAAAAACTTAGAGGACAAGTGCCTGGTAGATGAACTAGAAAAGCTCCATATTTATTCTCATAATAAAAAAAAAGGTGGTCTAATAGAATATGGAAATTACTGATACTCATGATTATCAAATCATGAATATTACATGTAAGCAAAATACTGCTGAAAATCACTCAAAAACAACAGGGAACTTCCAGGAGTTCAAGCAAGATTCAGAAGAGGCCACAGTATCAGTGATATTACTGGGTTTTCTTTGTTTCAAATAAAATTTTTTATTTTATACAGGTTTACTTATAAATATCATATACATTGTTTTTCACACTGGATCTTTCCCATTTCCTTTACCCACCCCTCCTTCCAGCCATCAAATTGTGTGACCCTATAATTAACACCTCATCCCCCACCCATCCTCATCCCTCTGCTCCCATCCTCCCCTCCTTGTATCCTAAAGCACAATCTACAATAATGGTTTTATACAGTATGTGTCCTTATGGGACTGAGTTAGTTCACTTAGCAAAATGCTCTCCAGTCCCTCCCAAATTAGGTAGTAGTTTACAAAATCATTGCTCCTGTATGCTGCATAGTGTTTCATTGTGTGAATGTACCATAATTTTTCAATCCATTTAATTGTGGTTGGACATTTGGGCTGCATCCATGGTCTTGAAATGGTGAATAACACCACCATAAACATTGGAATTCAAGTCTCTGTTTGTGTCTCAGTTCTCATTTTCTTGGGGTATACTCCAAGCAGTGGAATAGCCGGGTCATATGAAATTTCTATGTTCAGATCTTTGAGGAAACACCAAACATCCTTCCAGAGTGGTTGTACAATTTTACAATTCCACCAAAAATGTGTAAGAGTTCCTATCTTGTCACATCCTCTCCAACATTTATTACCTACTGTCCTGTTAAACTTTGCCACTGCTACTGGAGTAAGATGGTATCTTATTATGGTTTTGATTTGTATGTCTCTTATTGCCAGTGATTTTGAGCATTTTTTCCATGTTTTTGGACCTTTTGTAATTGTGTTATCAATCTTTTCCTTCTGGAGACCCTGTAGGTTTCTATAAACTGTTGATATGAGATCCTTGTCTGAAATGGTACTACCACCAAATGATTTTTCCCAGTCAGTAGGTTTTCTTTTCACTCTGTTGGAAAAAGGTTTTGTTGAACACAGGAATTTAATCTTCAGAAGGTCCCATTCATCAATCTTATCCTCTCCAGATTGAGCATTTCTGGTTGTATTTGGTAGTCTCTTTATACCGTAGACTAGGCCTTCTAAGCTTGATCACAGTTTTTCCACTTACGAACTTTATGGTTTGGGGTTTTACTCCTAGGTCATTGGTCTACTTTGAGTTGATTTTTGTGTATGGTGTAAGATGTGCATCCTGTTTCAGCTTACTGCGGACAGAGTCCAGTTTTGCCAGTACCATTTGTTGAAGAGGTTATTATTTCCCCATTTGATAGGTTTGCATTTCCTTGTCGAATACTAGTTGATCATAGATTGTTGTTTTGTGTCATTGAGTCTCATGCAACTCATAGAGACCCTATGTACAACAGCCCTAAACTCTGACCTATCCAGTGCCAATCTCACCATCTCTGACACACCTACCCCCATTACCCCAGTCACTGCATCAATCCATCTCATCAAGGATCTTCATCTCCTGCACTGTCCCTCCACCCTCCCAAGCATAATGTCCCTCTCCCAGGACAAAGCTTCAGAATCCTTGCCTCCAAAGAGCAGCCTGTCTTCACCCTCTCCAGGACAAACCTGTTTGTTTTCCTAGCAGTCCATGGTATATTCAATACTCCTCTCTAACACCACAGCTCAAAGGCATCAATTCTCCTTCTATCATCCCTAGTCATTGTCCAGCTCTCTGATGCATAGAAAGTGATTGCAAAGACTATGGCATATATCAGGCACACCTTAAGTCTTCAGACTGACATCTTTGCACTTCAGCACTTTAGAGAGGTCTCTAACCACAGACGTTCCCATCACAATATGTCTTTTAACTTCCGGACTGCTGATGCCAAGAGTGTTGACTGTGGATCCAAGCAAACCAAAACTGTGAACAATCTCAACCTCTTCACCATCGATTATGATGCTGCCAATCATCCCAGTGGTGAGAATCTTTGTTTTCTTGATATTGAGTCTCAAACCATACTGAAGACTGAAGTCCCTGACTTTCCACAGCAAGTGCTTCAGGTCCTCCTCAATTTCAGCCAGCAAGGTTGTGTCGTCTGCACAACGCAGATTGTTGATGATTCTTCCTTCAATCCTGATGCCACATTTCTCCTCATAGAGCCCAGCCTCCTGGGGCTCTAACTGTTTTGCATAAAGATTGAAAATGTATGGAGACAAGATATAGCTCTGGCATACACCCTTTCCAATTTTGAACCATGCAGTGTTTCCTTGCTCTGTTCTGACAACTGCCTCCTGGTCCAAGTATAGGTTTCCCAAACTTTGATTTTCTGACTCCAGCTCTTTGCACATTTCATTGTAATATCTTACTTTTTCTTGTCGCACAGCCTTTTGAAATCTCCTGTTCAGCTCCTTAATGTCTTCATTTCTTCCTTTCTGCTTTGGCTTCTTGGCGCACCAGTGCAATATTCAGAGTCTCTTCTTTTTTTATTTTATTAAATTTTATTAGTTTTAATGAACATTTACAGGGATTTGGGGTTTTCATTACTTCATTGCTGCACC
>NW_006399963.1:3809046-3810257 GCF_000299155.1 Elephantulus edwardii | reverse complement strand
ATCTGGTCTTTGCTCATTAGTGTTCAAGGCCTCAAACCTGTTCCTGAGATGGTTCTGAAATTCAGGTGGGATAGACTCAAGGTCATATTTTGGTTCCTGTGGGCTTGATTTCACTTTCCTTAGCTTCAGCTTAAACTTACATATGAGTAGTTGGTGATATGTTCCACAATCAGCACCAGGCCTAGTTTTCACAGCTGATATTGAACTTCTTCAGTGGTTCTTTTCACAGATGTAATCTATCTGATGCCTATGCATACCATCAGGTAAAATCCATGTGGTTAGCCTGTGTTTATGTCTCTTGTAAAATGTATTTGCATTAAATAAATTGTTAATTGTACAAAATTCTATCACCCTATATCCTAGATGGGTCTATTTCTGGATTCTCAATTATGTTCCATTGATCTATGTCCCTGTTATTGTACCAGTACCATGCTGTTTTTGTTACTACCGCTGTTTAGTAGTAGATTTTGAGGTCAGGGAGTGTTATGCCTCCCACTTTATTTTTGTTTTCAGAAGTGCTTTGCCAGGGAAGGAGTGTTTCTTTTACTTTTGAAGGAGAGGAGCGAACTGGGGGTGCGGGGGGAGGGATGGGTGGGGAGAGAAGTGCAGCAATGAATGAATGGAAATCCAAAATCTCTGTAAATGCTCATTAAAATTATATAAAAAAAAATACAGCCTAGATCAAGGGTCTTCAAATTTCAGCCTACAAGGCCCAGAAGCTAAGAGAAGTCTTTTTGTTTTTATAATAGCCCAAAACACTACTTACTTTTTGACATGTGGAAATGAAATGACATTCAGATTTCATTATCCATAAAGAAAGTTGGATTGGCAAAAAAATAAAAGAAAATTAATGTATTTCAAGTAAAAGTACAGCAAAAAACATGTATAGTAGGCTTTGTTCTGAATGGAACCACCCTCAAATTCCTTAATGAAAAAATCCAGTGCTATAACTTTTAAAGACACACAAATAAGTGCTAAACTGTGGACTTAAAGTAGATGCATCATTATTTTTAATCAGTACTACTTGGAAAATTTCAGATGAAAAGACAAGGAAAAATGGGGTTGCCTTTATAGTAAAAAAAGTAATTTCTAGATCCATCTTGAAGTACAACATTGTGAGTGACAGGATTATATCCATACGCTTACAAGGAAGCCCAGTAAATACCACTATCATTCAGATATATGCACCAACAACCAGAGCCAAAGAAGAA
>NW_006399963.1:3794347-3795529 GCF_000299155.1 Elephantulus edwardii | reverse complement strand
AACAAACTGGGAGGAGGGTAGAGAGAATAGTGCAACAATGAATGAGTGGAAGCCCAAAATCTCTGTAAATGTTTATGAAAATTAAGAAAATATAGAAAAAAAAAGAAAAAACCAATAGTTTTTCATAATATTCTGATGATATTGATTTAATTTTCTCTAGTTCTGTTGTGATGTCATTTCGGTCATTTCTTAATTGCGTTATTGATGTCTCCTCTCTCTCCCTCTCCCCCCGCCCCTTTTGTTAAGTTTGCCAGGGTTTGTCAATTTTATTGACTCTTTTGAAAAAGCAGCTTCTGGCTGGTCTTATCGATGGTTGCAATTGCTTTTCTGTTTTCTAGCTCACTGATTGCAGCTCTTGACTTTATAATTTCTTCTAGAGGCTGTAGGATTTGATTGTTGTTCTTTTTCTATTTGATGAATGTGTTGAGTTAGATTATTGATTTTTTTCCCCTTCTTCCTTTTTTATGTGTGTGCCTATTATTATGAACTGCCTCCTGAGGACTGCCTTAGCTGCATCCCAGAGATTTTGATATGTTGTATTTTCATCTTCAATTGTTTCAAGGAGCATTTACATTTCATTCTTTATTTCTTTCATAACCCCATCATGTTCTAGCAGAGAGTTATTTAGTTTCCAGATGGTTGATTTTGTAAGCTTTACCCTCCAGGAGTTAATTTCTAGTTTTATGGCATTATGGTCTGAGAAGATACTTTGTATTATTTCAATGTTTCTTTAATTTATTGAGGCTTGCTTTGTGTCCTAATATGTGATCAATTCTGGAGAAATTACTATCTGCATGTGAAAAGAAAGTTAATTGAGTTTTAGTTTGGTGCAGTATCCTGAATACATCCACAAGGTCGAGTTGGCTGGTTGCATAGTTTAGATCTTCTGCATCTTTGTTGAGTTTCTTTTGAGTTGACCTATCCTTTGGTGATAGTGGTGTGCTGAAATCTCCTACCACTATTGTAGTACTATTTCTTTCATCAATTCTGTTAACTGTTGTTTTGTGTATTTTGCCAGTTTATCATTCTTGACCAATTGTGCATTTAATAAGTATGTAATGACCTTCCTTTTCTTTTATGATAGTTTTTATTCAGAAGTCTATTTTATTAAAGAGTATGATTTCCACTCATTGTTTTTTTTAGTGTTGCTATTTTCTTGGTATATTTTTCCCCTCAGCCTTT
>NW_006399963.1:3768954-3793812 GCF_000299155.1 Elephantulus edwardii | reverse complement strand
ATACCACAGATTCTCTATCCATTCGTTTGTTGATGGTCACTTAGGTTGTTTCCAACTCCTTGCTCTTGTGAACAAAGCCAATATAAACATGGGCATGCATATATCTGCTTGGATGTCAGTTATGGTCTCTTTGGGGTATATTTCCAGTAGTGGAATTGCTGGGTCAAATGGTATCTCTATTTGCAACTTTTGGAGAAAGCGCCATACCACCTTTCACAGTGGTTGCACCATTTTACATTCCCATCAACAGTGAATAAGGGTTCCAGTTTCTCCTCAACCTCACCAGCATTTGCTGTTCGCTGTTCTGTTAAATTTTGCTATACTGTCTGGGGTGAGATGATATCTCATAGTTGTTTTAACCAGCCTTTGATTTTGAGTCTTTCTCGTCTTCTTTTTTTTTTTTTTAGATGCATCTCTTGTAGGCAACAAATTGTTGGGCTTTGTTTTTTTATCCATTCTGCTACTCATTTTCTCTTACTTGGTGCATTTAGTCCATTCACATTAAGTGTGATTATTGTCAGGCCGGGTTTTACCATTGCCATTTTGCTGCTTATGTCAGTTTCCCGCCCCGCCCCCGTATATGGTTACTGTGTTCCATCCACTTTCCTTTGGCGTCTCTGTGTGAAGGACTTCACTTAAAATTTCTTGTAGTTTTGGTCTTGTTTTCACAAATTCCTTAAGTTCCTTCTATTCTGTAAAAGATCTAATTTCTCTTTCATATTTGATGGAGAACTTTGCTGGTTTTATGGTTCTTGGCTGGCAATTTTTTCTTTCAACTTTCTGCATATGCTTTGTGTTCTAGTTTGCATGGTTTCTGCTGAGAAATCAGAACTTAATCTAATTGTTTCGCCTTTGGTTTTTTTCACACTTTAAAAAAAATCTATCCTTAGCTTTTAATTTGGAGAATCTGACTATATGTCTTAATGGTTTTCTTTTCGTGTCTAGTCTATTTGATTCATTGTGCTTCTTCAATGTGGATTTCCTCATTCTTCAAAATACCAGGGACATTTTCTTCTAGTACTTCTTTCACAATTTTCTTAGTTACTTCCCTGTCACTCCCATGGTCTGGAATTCTAATCATACATATATTGTTCCTTTTGATGTCAACCTACATCATTCTAATGTTTTCTTCATTTTCTTTACATCTCATTAAAATCTGCTGTCAGGGACCTCTCCAGAGTACTGAAAAGCAATGATGTCAGTCTAGAGGCTAAGGTGCACCTAATCCAGTCCATAGTCTTCACAATTACTTGCTGTGCATCAGAGAGCTGGACAATGACTAAGGGTGACAGAAGAAGAATCGATGCCTTTGAATTGTGGTGATGGAGAAAAGTTTTGAACAATCCATGGAATGCCAAGAAAACAAACAAATTTGTCTTAGTGATGGTGAAACCAAGTTTTTCCTTGGAGGCTAGTATTTTGATGCTCTGTCAGACATACTCTGGGCATGTGACCAGGAGAGACCAGTCCTTGGAGAAGGACATCATGCTCAGAAGAGTGGAAGGATAGTACAGGAGGGGAAGACCCTGAATGAGATGGATTGATACCATAACTGGGGTTATGAGAGTTGGTATGTCCAAATTAGCGAGACTGGCTCAGGACAAGGCAGGCTTCAGAGGTGCTGTACATAAGGTTGCTATGGGTCACAGGTGATTTGATGGCACATAACAACGTTTCCAGTGAGGCTCTTGTCTTTCAGCTCACTGACTCTCCATTCCATTTCTTCAGTTCTACTTTTTTCTTTTGTCCTACTAGTGTGTCAGATACTTCTGCCATTTCAGTCTTAATATTCTGGATTGCATTTTCATGCTTTTCTGTTATTGCCAGTATTGTGTTGGCTGTACCCTCTTTGTCTTGTGATGATTTTTTTAAGTTCTTGTACTGCTTTATCTATATTTATCAATTCTTTCTTCCATCTTTTGCATTTTCTTCTATAGCTGTTCAAGTTGCTCCTTGTCAATATCTTTCTTTTGGATTGTTGTCTCTGGGGTATTTGCTCTCTTAATAGCTTCTATTGTTTATTCCATCCTTTGCATCTTCTTCTGTAGCTGTTCAAATAACTGCACATCAACATATTTCTTCTGGTACTATCTGGGGTATTTATTGGGTCTACATGTTTAGGAGAAGAGTTATTTTGTTTTCGCATGATGACTGACAAGGATTGCTTCTTTCTTGACATGCATTGTGTCTTTTCTTAGTAGATGTTAGGTTGTTGTAACTATATCATGACCCAGAGTGTGGCAATGTTTTGTGAAGGACCTATATATTTGTGCTTCCCTTGTTGGTCTGACAGCAATATTTTGCCCAAAGTACCCGAATGGCAAAACAGGAAGTCTGTTCCCTTCCAGAAACCACATATCTGCCCAGCTCGATCTGGCCCAGCTCCTTCTTAAACTTAAGGGGTCCCAATGTTTCACCCAAAGTACCTGTGATATTGGTGCTCCTGGCACTGGAAAGCAGGGGTGGCAACTGGGTGGTCTCCAAGCAATGGGGCATTGGGGTCTCCAGGTGGCGGGGGCAGCAGTCCAGTGCTCTGGGAAGGATTGCAGTCTAAAACTACAGCCCCTCAGACTGGTAGGAGGTGGTTCTGTTGCCGACCAAGGACAAAACTTTTAAGAGACACAAGGGAAGCAGAGGCTTCAAGATGCTCCAGGGCCGGACATGCCACACAGGCCTTGGTGTCTTGCAGCACAGCAAAAGTAAGGTCTTCTAATGAGAGGGCCTTGTGAGAGTTGTGGGTCTCTAGGGATATCACTGTTGATGTCAGATGGACTCTGGCTGAAAGCACAGAATACTAGAAGAATGCTAATTTATGTTTTATTGACTATGCAAAGGCATTTGACTGTATACATAACAAACTATGGCTAACATTAACAATCTATTAAAAATCTGTATTATGCAGATGACACAACCCTGCTTGCTGAAACCGAGAAGGACCTCATGCACTTGCTGCAGAGGGTCAAGGACGGCAGCCTTCAGTATGGCCTGAGGCTCAATGTCAAGAAGGCAAAGATTCTCACAACTGGACCAATCGGTAGCATCAGGATGGATGGAGAAGAGATTGAGATTGTTCACAGCTTCAGTTTGCTCAGATCCACGGTCAACACTCTTGGCACCAGTAGCCAGGAAATAAAAAAAAAACAGTGGCAAAGTCTGCTGTTAGGGACCTCTCTAAAGTACTCAAGAGCAGATGTCTCTCTGGAGACTAAGGTGCGCCTGATACAGTCCATGGGCTTTGCAATCACTTGCTATGCATCAGAGAGTTGGACAATGACTAGGGAGGACAGAAGGGGAACTGATGCCTTTGAGCTGTGGTGCTGGAGAAGAGTATTGAATGTACCATGGACTGCCAAGAAAACAAACAGATTCATCCTAGAGAGGGTTAAACCAGGCTACTCCTTGGAGGCAAGGATTCTGGTGCTTTGTCTGACATACTTTGGACATGTTGTAAGGAGAGACATGTCCTTGGAGAGGGACATCATGCTTGGTTGGGTAGAGGGACAGAACAGGAGGGGAAGACCCTCTATGAGGTGGATTGATTCAGTGACTGGGGTAATCGGGATGGGTGTGTCAGAGGCAATGCGATTGGCACACGATAGAGCAGGGTTTAGGGCTGTCGTACATAGGGTCGCTATGAGTTGCAAATGACCCAATGGCACACAACAACAACAACAACATGGCTAACATTGAGAAGAATGGGAATCACAGAATATTTAATTGTGCTCATCTCAAATCTATACCTAGGTCAAGAAGCTGTTGTCCTAATGGAGCAAGGGAACACTATATGGTTTTAAATGAGGAAGGTGTGTGTCAGGGATGTATCCTTTCTCCCTATCTATTCAATTTGTATGTTGAAAAAAAATAAAAATTTTTAAAGCTGTACTCTATGAAGAGGAATGTGGAATCAGGATCAGAGGAAGATTCATCAACAGCCTGTGTAATGCAGATTACACAACCTTGCTTACTGAAAGTGAGGAGGACTTGAGGCACTTGCTGCAGAAGATCAAAGATGACAGCCTTCAATATATGGATTATATCTCAACATCAAGGAAACAAAGGTCCTCACCACCGGGTGAGTAGGCAACATCATAATAGATGGAGAAAGGAATGAAGTTTTCAATGCTTTAATCTTGTTTGATCAGGAGACTTATTGCATTAGGCGAGTCTGCTGTCAGGGACCTCTTCAAAATACTGAAAAACAATGTCAGTTTTAAGAGTAAGGTGTGCCTGACTGATGCCATGGTCTTTCCAATCATTTACTACACATCTGAGAGCTAGAAAATGAATATGGATGACAGAAGAAAAATTAATGCCTTTGAATTATGGTGTTAAGGAAGAGTACTGAATAGCCAATGGATTGTCAAAAGAACAAACAGATACAGCTTCTTAGAGGCAAAGATGGTGAAACAAAGCTTTGTCTGACGTGTTTTGGGTATGTTGTTCGGAGACATTACTCTTTGGAAAGTGGTATCATGCCTGAAAAGGTGGAGGACCTGGGAAAGAGGGGAAGACCTACAATGAGAAGGATGGATACAGTGACTGCATCAATGGGCTCAAGTGTGTCAGAGATGATGAGAATGGCATAGGACAGAACAAAATTCAGAGCTGTTGTTCTTAGAGTCACTATGAGCCATACTCAACTCGATGGCACCTAACAACAAAAATACAACATAAAAACTTATACCCCAAAAACTTAGAAAAATCTAAATTAAATGGACAAATTTTTATAAATTCACAAGCTATCTAAACATAGGAAGGAAGCTCTGGTGGCATAGTAATAAGAAGCTGTGCTGAAATCCTAAAGCCATACTGTTGGAATCCATCAGCTGCTCTGCAGGAGAAAGATGGGCAATCTCCTCCCTGTGGGTCAGTTCCAACTCAATGGTACAGAACAATCTAAACTAATACAGAAGAAGAACATGTAAATTAATCCATCACAAAGAATAAATTGAACAGGTAAAAAAAAATAATTATCAACCCAAACCAGCCCTGGATCAGATAAGCAAATTTTATCAAACATTCAGAGGAAAACTGCCACCAATCCTCCTTAACTATTTCAGAATATATAAAAAAATGGAACACTCCAACATTCATTCTATATACAAGCAAAACTCTGATACAAAAACTAGGTATAGTTATCAGTAAAAAAAAAACGAACCAAACAAAAACCTAACACATTAATATCCCTCATGAATGTAGATGCAAAAATTCTTAACAAAATCCTAGTTAACAGTATATAACACCATATTAAAAAGGTATACCAAGATCAAGGGGGACTCCTATCAGGTATATAAGGATAGATAAGATAAGAAAAACAATGTAACCCATAATATCCATCAAAAAAGGAAAAGAACAACATGGTCAACTCAATTTAAGCAGAAAAGGCATTTGGCAAAATCCACACACCTTCTTGTTTAAAATGCTTAACAAAAATAGAAATAGAAGAGAATTTATTCAACATAATTAAGAGCACATACACAAAACCAATATCCAACATCACCCTCAATATAGAGAAATTAAAGGCATTCCACTTTCAAGGTAGGATGCCTAATATCATCATAGCTATTCAGTATTGTATTGGAAATCTTAGCGAGAGCAATGGGAGGGTGAGGAGGGAGAAAATAAAGTATCCAATTAGGTAAAGAGGAAGTTGAACTACCTCTTTGCAGATGACACACAAAATAGTTGTTGTTGTTATGCGCCATCAAGTGGCCTGTGACTCATAACAACACTATGTACATTAGCTCTGAAATCTGCCCTATCCTGAGACAATCTCATCATCTCCAACAGGCCTAATCCCATTGCTTCAGCCATTGAGTCAATCCATCTCATTCTGAGTCTTCCTCTTCTATGCTGTCCCTCTACCCTTTCAAGAATGAGGTCCCTCTTCAAGGATTGGTCCCTCCTGACCACATGCCCAATGTATGTGTGACAGAGCCTCAAAATCCTTGCCTCTAAGGAGCAGCTTGGTTTCACCCTCTGCAGGTCTGATTTGTTTGTTCTTCTGGCAGTCCATGTATGTTCAACTCTCTTCTCCAACACCATAACTCAAAGACATCAATCCTTCTTCTATCATCCTTAGTTTTTGTCCAGCTCTTTGATGCTTAGCAAGTAATTATGAAGACCATGGTCTAGATTAGGTGCACCTTAGTTTCCAGACTGAAATCATTGCTCTTCAGTACTCTTAGAGAGGTCCCTGACAGCACACTTTCCCAATGCAATTAAGTTTTTTTTTTATTTCCTGACTGCTGAAGTCAAGAGTGTTGACTGTGGAACCAAGCAAGATGAAGCTATCAACAATCTCAGTCTCTTTCCCATTCATCATAAAGCTGCCAACTGACCCAGTATGATATGATATTGTTGTTGTTGTTGTTGGGCTCTTTCGAGTCAAGCACGACTTAGTGATCCTATGAACAAAAGATCTGAACCCTGTTCTGTCCTGCGCCATTCTCATACTTCCTTCCTGACATACAAGAGCCCATTGCAGCAGTCACTTTGTCAATCCACCTGGTTGAGGGTCTTCCTCTCCTTCCCTAATCCTCCATCCTTCCTAGCATCATGTCCTTCTCCAAGGAATAGCACCTCTCTAGCAACATGTCCAAAGTATGTGTGGCAAAGCCTCGTCATTCTTGCCTCCAAAGAGCACTATGCCTGCACCCTCTGCAAGACATATAAGTTTGTTCTCTTGGCCGTTCATGGTATGTTCAATGCTCTTCACCAGCACCACATCTCAAAGGCATCAATTCTTTTTCTGTCATTCTTATTCATTGTCCAGGTATTAGATGCATGACTAGTAATCAGAAAGACTATGGCCTGAATCAGATTCACCTTAGTTTTCAAACTGACATCACTAGTCCTAATTTGGAAAGGTCCCTAACTGCAGATTTTCCCAATGCAATGCATTTCCTTATTTCCTGATTCCTCATAGCAAGGGTATTAATTGTGGGTCCAAGCAAGTTGAAGCTGTTGGCAGTTTCACTCTCCTCTCCATTTATCATGATGTTACCTATTGGTCCAGTGTAAGAAAACCTTTGTTTTCTTGACATTGAGATGCAAGCCATACTAAAGGCTGCATTCCTTGATATTCTGCAACAAGTGCTTCAAGTGAGCCTTCTCCTCCCATGCTATGGGTAGCTGAAAAGTGAGCTCTCCTCACTTTCAGCAAGTAAAATGATATGATAGTAGACACAGAAAATTCCAAAGACTCAGCTAGAAAATTATTATACCTAATTAACCAATTAATCAAAGTGGCTGAACATAAGATCAATATACAAATATCAGTTGCACATCTCTACAGTAACAAAGATAACTCTGAAAAAGAAATAAAGAGAATGATACTAACTACAATAGCTACCTACAAGATGAAATGTTGTTGTTAGGTGTTGTCAAGTACAAAGATAGAGACCCCTTAAAATACTTAGGAACAAATCTAACTGGAGACATAAAAGACTTGTAGAAAGAAAAGACAAACCACTACCACAAGAAACAAAAAGAGATGTATATAAATGAAAATTTATATACATGTAATGCATACTTTGGACATGTTGTAAAGAGGGACAGGTTCTTGGAGAGGGACATCATGCTTGGGAGGGTGGAGGGACGGTGTAAGACCTTTTATGAGGCGGATTGATTCAGTGACTGGGGTAATCGGGATGGGTGTGTCAGAGGCAGTGCGATTGGCATAGGATAGAGCAGGGTTTAGGGCTGTTGTACATAATAAGTTCACTATGAGTCGCAAGCAACTTGATGGCACATAACAACAACAACAACAATGCATGTACCATGATCATGGATAGGAAAATTTGGTATCATGAAAATTAAAATACTACGAAAGCAATCTATAAATTTAGTACAATCTAAATTCATACCTTGACATAATTCTTCAAAGAGATGGAAAAAGCAATCACAACTTTATATGGAAAGGAAAGAGATCCAGGATAAGCAAAGTTTTATTGAAGAAGGAAAAAGTAGGAGGCCATTCACTGTCTGATCACAAACCTTCTATACAGTCATAGTAATAAAGTCTACAGACTTTAGTGTCCAGTACATCAAATTTACTGTTGAAACAAATTTGATAGGCAAAATATTGAATGATGTACAAAACAGAAGAAGACAGAAGAAATATACAGAGTCACTGTACCAAAAAGACATTGATTCATTTCAGAAAGTACATATGACCAACAGTACTGAAAAAATAGGTTCAAGTTGCACTGAAGGAATTGGCAAAAATAAGTCTCCAGGAATTGGCAGAAGTCCTATTGAAGTGTTTCAGTAAACAGATGCAGCTCTGGTTGTGCTCACTTCTCTATGCTAAGAAACTTGGAGGTAGTGACCTGGCTAACTGATTAGAAGCGATTAATATTTCCGCTCATAAAAAAGATGATCTAATAGTGGGTAAACTATCAAACTGTATCATTAATATTATAGGTAAGTAACATCATGCTGAAGAAGTTGAATGGTTGGAGCAGAACATTGATAAGAAACTGCCAGAAATTCAAGTAAGATTCAGGAGAATCCATGGAAGCAGAGATATCATTGCTGATGTAAAATGGATCTTGACTGAAAGCTGAAAACACCAGAAAAGATGCTTACTTGTGTTTTATTGACTTACTTATGTTTTTATGGAAAGGCATTTAACTTTGTTGAACATAAGAAAGTATAGATAACATTGAGAAAAATGACAACCCTGAAATATTTAACTGTGCTCATGCAGAACGTGAACATAGATCAAGAAGTCGAAGTTCAAACAGAATAAAGAGGATATGGTCTGATTTAAAATCAAGAAGTATATGTATTAAAGTTGTATCCTTTCATTACACGAATCCATTTTTATACTAAACAAACCATTTCAGAAGCTGGACTAAGGCATTAAAATTGCTGAAACTGAAGAAGACTTGAAGCATTTAGGAAGCTAAAATACCACAGCCTTTAATATGTATTACATGTCAAAATCAAGAAAACAAAATCCTTACAAATAGACCAATAAGCACTATCACAAATGGAAAAGAGATTGGAGTTATCAGTGCTTTCATTTTATCTGGATTCACAATAAATACTCACTACAGCAGTGAACAGGGAGTTCTGGTGGCCTAGCGGTAAGAAACTGCACTGCAATCCCAAAGGTACATGGTTTGAATACACCAGCTTCTACACAGGAGAAAGAAGGGCAATTTTCTCCCATGTGATTAACAGCTCCTGAAAACCCGCCGGAGGGTCAGCTATGGGTTGGTTCTAACTCAATGGTACACAGAACAACAACAAAGCAGTGATCAAGGTATCAACAACTCAATCTCAGAGACATATAGGGTTTCTGAGCCAAAAATACTAAACCAAACCAAAGCTAAATATACAATTCTCTCCAGCACACATGTAACATTCTCCAGAATGGGCCATATCTTAGGTCACAAAGCAAGCATGCACAAATTAAAATCATTGAAACACTACAAAATATCTTCTCAGACCACAACGCTTTAATATTAGAAATCAACAAGAGAATAAAGAAAAAACATGGAGAGGGTGAAACCAAGTGGATCCTTGGAGGCAAAGATGCTGAAGCTCCATCTCACATACTCCGGGCATGTTGCTAGGAGACATCAGTCCTTGGAGAACATTATGCTTGGAAGGGTGGAGGGACAGTGAAGGCGAAGACAACCCCAGGTGAAATGGATTGACACAGTAACTGGAGAGTGGTGTGTTGGAGTCAATGAGACTGACTCAGAATAGGGCAGGGTTTAGAGCTACTGTGCATGGGGTCATGATGAGTAACAGGTAACTTAATTGCACATAACAACAACACAACAACTACTGAACAAGAAAAAGAAAATAGGAGGCAAAACCCTACAAAACAGAATGGTACTGGTGCAGCAACACACACACAGACCAGTGGAATAGAATTAAGAACCCAGACATTAACTCATCCACCTATGGTCAACTTGACAAGGACCATAATACTAGGTGGGGAAATGACAGGCTCTTTAACAAATGGTGCTGGCAAAACCAGACATCTACCTACAGAAAACTGAAACATCTACATCACACACCATATACAAAAAACCCACTCAAAGTGGATTACAGACCTGGAGATAAAATAAAAAACTATAAAGATAATCAAAGGGGGGGAAATGGGAATAAATTTATAAACCCTTATCTGTGGCATGAAAAAACTTATAAAAATAACCAAAAATCCAAAGGCAGAAAAGAGTAAAATAGATGAATAGGACTTTCTAAAAATCAAATCCTTGTGTACATTAAAAAGTCACAAACTTTATCTATAGGGAGCTCTGGTGGACAAGTGGTAAGAAACTGCAATTCCAAAGGCATGTGGTTCAAATCCATCAACTGCTCTGCAGGAGAAAGATGGGCAATCTCCTGTGTGATTTACTGTCTCTGAAAACCTGTTGGAGGGATTTCAACCTGATGGTCCTTGACAATAACAACAAAAACATACTGGGGGTCGGGGGAGAGAGCCCACAGACTGAAGAAAAAATATTTGGCAATGACAAATCTGATAAGAGACTCATATCTAAAACATATACAGTACTCCAATGCTTCAACAAGATGAAAAACAGCACAATTACAACATGGACGGAAGAAATGGAAAAATTCTTCACCAAAGAAGATATTCAGATGGTCAACAATCACATAAAGAAATGCTCAAGCTGTTAGAGAAATGCAAATCAAAACAACAATTGGAACTCATCTCACCCCAGCAACAATAGCCAAGTACAACAGAACAGCAAACAACAAAATGCTGCCAAAGACACAGAGAGATTGGAACTCGCATGCACTGCTCTGGTGGAAAGGCAAAATGACGCAACCACTACAGAAGGCTGTCTAGCATTTCCTTGAAAAGTTGAAAATTTAAATACCATTTGATCCAGCAATTCCACTACTGAGAATATTTCTACTACCGTAAAGAAATCACCTTTGAGCTGTGGTGCTGGAGAAGAATGTTGAATATACCATGGACTTCCTAGGAGAACAAACAGGTTTGTCCTGCAGAGGGTGAAACCGGAATGCTCCTTGGAGGCAAGAATTCTGAAGCTTCGTCTGACATACTTTGGGCATGTTGCAAGGAGGGACCAGTCCTTGGAGAAGGCCATCATGTTTGAGAGGGTGGAGGGACAGCGCAGGAGAGCAAGACCCTTGATGAGATGGATCGATACAGTGATTAGGGTAATGAGAGTAGGTGTGCCGGAGACAGTGAGGATAGCACGAGATAGAGCAGGGTTTAGGGCTCTTGTACATATGGTCGCTATGAGTCGCGAGCTACTCGATGGCACATAACAACAACACCACAAAGAAATCACAGCTGTCACATAAGCAGATGTATGCACATCCAAATTTATTGCTGCATTATTCAAACAGAAAAGAGATAGAAGCAACCCAAGGGCCTACCAACAAATAGAGAAACTAGAAACTGTGGCACATTCACACAATAGAGAATTACATGGCATTGAAAAATAGTGGAAAAGTCATGAATTATCATACAACATGAATGAGTCTAGAGGATACTATTGCTGTTGTTGTATGCTGCTGAGGTGAACCAGTGGTTTTTCAGAGGCAGTAAACAGCATGGGAGGACATAATCCATCTTTTTTCCATGCGATGGCTGGTGGATTTGAACCACATGGCTTTTGGATTGCAGCATATCTTCTTATCAATAGGCCACCAGAGCTGAGTGAAATAACTTGAGTCACAAAAGAACAAATACTGTCCAAGACCAATGTTATAAAAACAGGATGGTTGGGTGAGTGGATTGGGGAGAATAGGAAAAGAATGAACAGATAATGTAAATTGCCCTGGAATGGGTGAAGGGAAGGCCAATCTGAAACGAATGGATGCTGAGAAATAATGTATATTGCAATAACAATCTGGAACATGCATTTCCGATTAAATGAGGGTAATAAAGGAAAACAAAAACCCAAAATGTTTATGAGTGAGTGAATGAGAAGGTAATTTCTTTGTAAAAGTTCATTCAAATCACAATTCAAAAAATATAAAAATAATAAATAAAATGACATATTGGCAGTAGGCAAACCTGCTGCTCAGAAGCTCTTGAAAGTCCTAAGGAAAATAACACTAAGGTGTGTGTGACCCAAACCACGGTATTTTCAATTGCTTTATATGCACGAAGGTTGAAGAAGAAATAAAGAAGGCTGAAGAAGAATCAATGCCTTTGAATTGACTGGCTGGAGAAGTTTACTGAATATGCTGTGACCTGCAAAAGAACCACCAATTCTGTCTGAAAAGAGATGCAGCCAGAGCGCTCCTTAGAAGCGATGATCACAGGACTCTGTCTCACACACTTCAGGCTCATTATCAGGAGAGACCAGTCCTCGAAAAGGTGGAGAATCAGCAAAAGAGAGGAAGGCCTTCAACAAGGGCCAACAACATAGGGATTGCAATAATGGGCTTAAGCACAGTGGAAATTGTGAGGATGGTGCAAGATTGTATACAGGGTTGCTATGAGTTCAGGTTGTCTAATGGGGACACACATGCATGCACGAAACCATGCACACCCCTCCACTCTTGAGTGGCCACTTTCTGTTCTTTCCCTAGTTTTGTTCCTTTCTTCATAAACTGATAGAATTGTCAGCATCCTGCCTCCATGAGGGTACTTCAGAACCACCCAGCCCTGCATCTGAACATAGCTATCTACAGGCTGCTCATGCTGAGGTCCCTGCTGACCGCCATGCCTGCAGAGTGGACTCAGTGACCTTGGACAGCTGAGGTCAGCATTCCCTAGGTCCTCACCATGGTTCCCTCTCTGGATGCCTCTTTCCAGGTCTAGGCTTTTTTCCAGGTTCTCCCTCCCTCCTTTCTTGGCCTTACTCTCTAGAGCGTCCATGGGCTCCACACCCTACTACTGTCCAACTGAAGCAAGCATTCCAAACTGTACATGGCCCAGACTCTTCTTTGGAGTCCTAGACCCACGTGTCCCTCTGGTTACTGGACACTTCCCACGGATTTCTGAGGAAGGTGTGTCCCATTGGCATACCATACCAAATAGGCACCTAAATGGGCTCCACAGAGCCTTTCTGGTGAGTGAGGTGAAGAGTATGCTAATTAGCAATCCCTTTACTGGGATTAGTTGACTTCGGGGCAGGAGTAATTACATGACAACTAGGGTCAGGAGGAAGGGCTGGGTCCCATATTCTTCCTTGAAGAGTCCTATGCCACAGCAGCTCTACTGGCTGCCAGAAACCTGACTCAAGCAAGCACAGGGGGTGGCATTATTTGAAGCCATCTCAAAACCCCAGCTCTGAGCCACACACGCATAGGATGAAGAATCCTGGCTGGAAAGGTTCAAAATGGCCCACTTGCTCACAAAACATCAGCATGGTGGAGAGGTTTCATGAAATTCCAGATGAAGGGACTCTGTTACCTCCCTGGGCAGATTCTATTTGGGTGTGTAAATAAAAAGCTCTCCTGACTATGATTATGGGTGTGGGAGAAGGTTGTGGAACTAAGGGTGTTTTTCCTGAGAGAAGCCCTTGGAAGGCTAGGGATGCCTGAGGGTACACATGGGCTTATCTTGAGGCAACAAATGTCTCATCTGTGAGGGTAGATTCAAGAAGAAAGCGCAGAAGCTCTGGGAAGCTGGCAATGGAACAACTTTCTTTGAAAAAAAGTCTCATCCTGGGTACAGTCCTGTCCCAGGGAGAGGAGAGGTCACCTCAACTCCACTTCATGATGAACCCCAGCTCCCATGTTTGTGGTTCCTGAGTGAAGTGGAAGGTGGAGCACAGGATCTGAGCAAGCCACAGGGATGTGTTAGGATGGTTAAGTAGAGGAGATTCATTCCAGGGCTCCACCAATATCATGAAGGGGTTCTGATGGACTAGTGGGTAAAAGTTGCCAACCCAAATGCAGCTAGTTTGATTCCACCAGTTGCTCCATTATGGCCTCTGAAAATACAGTGTAGGGTCAGCTGAGAGTCAATTCTGATTAAGAGGCATAGAACAACAACTGATATTATGAAATCTGAGATGAAGTTGGTAAGATGCGGCCACCATCCTGCCATGAAGCTGAGTCTGAAAATGAGCCAAGAAACAGACCCCGGAGAATCATCTACCATGCAAGACAGCCCAGCAAGGTCCTTCCCCTATTCCATCCTCACTCAGCTGGAAGCATAGACAAAACCTATGAATAGGTCTATGATGTTTATGATGGCCTACATCCCTGACATGTGGCTCGCTGCCCGAGAAACCCAGATCTGCCGTGGTGGCTCAGTGCTCTGTACTCTGAAGGCCTGGACATGGAACATGCACATGAAAACACTGGGCAGCTGTGACCACGCAGGAAGCCCACAGCCCACCATCCTCCTCCTTGGCTTCATAGGTCCTAGCCTGGCCCTGCCCAGAGGAGGGAGGGAAAGACAGGCAGCCCCTTTTTCTTCCCCCATCCACGCTGAGGTCAGAGCTCACCTGTCAAACAGCGGCTTCTCCCCACAGTCAAAGGAATCCTGTAGGTCCCGCACGAGGTTGGCCTGGCCTGGCATGCGGAAGAGCCCCTCCTCAGTGAGTCCATGCTCCCGGAGAAAGTCCACGCATTGCTCCACCAGTAGTGGGGCCTGGTGGGGGCCGTATTTCCGCTCATGATGGACTGTGTCCTCCAGGTGCTGCCCAAAGATCCCTAGGCACAAAGAGGAGAGGGTTGTCCCTTCTGCTGCCCAAACGAGTAGCAGAGAGTGTATGAGGAGAGAGGGCTGGGGTGATGGTAAGGGGCCCATATAGGACCATGAGGGCACATGCCAGGTAGGTGGAGCTGGACAATCAAAGCAGTGAGCAGGAGGGAACTGCAAGCATGTGGCCTCTGCAGAGCTTGTTGAAGACAGAGGAGAAAAATGCTGATTCACTTATTTATGCACCAATTATCTCTATGTAGGAACAGCCCACAACATACACAACAGACTGTTCAAAATAAACACAATGTTTACAACACAGTTACAACAGCTCCAGGCGGGTTCCACTGGACACATGAGCAAGGTGATGGACAAACTTGTGCTAAACTTAGCATGATAATGGACAAAACACAGTTCCCTCAACAATATAGACACCCCTTCAGCATCCTAATCCAGAAAATGTAACTCCCTCTTAGGTCAAGTGCAGAAACCAGCCAGATTCACTATACTTTCAGCATCAGGGCACAGCCACTGCTTTATTACTAGGACTGCTAGCACCATGTTATCAACACTTTGATCTTTCCAATGAACAAACTCAGAAACAGGATTTAAGAACAAGCTCACATTCACAGAGGCAGCAGTGGCTGGAGGCCCAAATCCAGGTGGTCTGACTCCAGTTCAGAAAGAGTTTGAGGCCACACTGTTGTTCCCTACCCTACATTATACAGCGGTCCATATGTGTCTTCAGGTGTGCTTCTTTTCTTTAAAATCAAAATTGCACCTAAAAATTTGAACTGTCAGCTTATCTTGAGAAAGACCAAAAAAACCTAGCGGCATAGGATCCAGACTCCCACAGGGCAACACTGGCTGGCATCAGTGCTGTCTGTGTCCTCTAGGCAACATGTGCTTTGTCTGTCCCCTGCAGTCCTCGCCACCTCCTGCCACCTCATGTGGTCTTGTCAGGTATCTGCCTCTTGTGATGTGACTTTGAGGACCCCTAAGGGCAATGAGGTTAGAATGACCTAGAGAAGAGTCCTGACACACCAAAGACCGAAAATAAGGAGTCAAGCCTGCCTTAGGAGGCACCTTCTAGGACTTCAACTAAGCAAACTGAAGAGATGCAGGGAGAGGTTCCCATGGGCTGAGAGTCCACAAGGGAGGAGGGACTGGCCTGGCACTACACATTCAATGACTATACATATGTCCTTCAGGCTGCTTTGGGGAATGCTGGAAAAGTTAATGAAACAGTCCCTCCAGATTGGTCACAGCATCCCACACACCAGGGGCTCCATCTGGCTTGCCATAATCTTGCTAAAAGGCCTTCCAATTACGGATCTTCCATCTGGGGCAAGGCTCAAACCTGGGTAGGACATAGTCTGGCAGATCAGGCTAATATTTAAGGCCATAGGATTGTGAGTTTCCAATAGCAGTCTGGAATCCTGGTCTGCTTAAACCACTGAGAAGGTAATTATCCCTGCTTGAAACTACACTAAAGAGATTGGATTGTTTGTTCTAAGACCCTGTCCCCTCACCCCTAGGCACTGCCATCTCTGGGAACAGTCCCACTGCCCAACAGAGCTACAGAACCTGCATCCAACCTTTCTCACGTTCCAGGTACAAGCTGCACCTCTCCCCTCACTGATTGGTCAGAGGGAAGAAGTCTAAGGGGGGCCTCATAGGAAGCCTAAGGGGCATTCCTCTGCAGGAGACACCTGGCCTAGGCAAAATGGCTGTGTGCGTCCCCACCCCCTAACAGACCTCTCTAGTAGGGAGGGCCTGGACTGTCAGACTGAATGCCCTCAGCCCTTTTGGCATTTGTCAGAAGGAACTTGGCCAAGAACTAGTTCCAGGGGTTTGTCCACTCCCTAGAAGCCCTGCCAGCATGCAGGTTCCTCAAGGTCTCAGCCCACACTTTTCACAAAACACCATTCTGCCACCAGAGACGAAGCTGGCAGCTGCTGCTTTCCTCTTGGATGAACCTGCTGACAGGCTCCCAGCCAAGGGCCTCCTCCCCTGCTGCTTGCTCCCAGCTAGGCCCCAGTTCACCCTCTCAGCCTGGTTTCCCTGGAGGAGCAGAATGCCCTACGCAGACCTAGTCCTGGGTGACCTCTGGAATGGGCCTGAGATTCTGCTACTCTAGCGGCAGAAACATCTGTGAATGCCTGGACCCAGGAGTGCAGAGGCCCACAGAAGGGTGGGAAACCTCCTGCCCTAGGGCCCCAGCAGAAAAGAGAGAATTGAAGCTCTGTTTGGGAGCTGATTGTATTCTGGCCACACCTGGAGGGCAAGTGGGATGAGTGTAGCTCCAAGTCACATGACAGAAACCATGAAGAAAAGAATTCTAACTCTCTTTAGGCTTTCACAAATTTGGGGTAATTCCATTCAGCCTTCCCTGGTCCTCAGTCTTCAATCTGTCAATCTTTGCATAACACCACAGTTGGCCAGGCTCTGCTTTCCGTCTTAGAAGACTTCATAGCTGTCCTGACCCAGGGTCCAGAGGGTACACCTAGGTGAAAGGAAGCCCTTCCTTGCCTCTCAGGCCCATCTAGGCAGCACCAGTCTCAGAGGCCTTACAGCTAGACACCAAGGGCCATGGGGCAGGAGGGTGCATGGCCTCCAGAAGCCCAGGAATTTCAGACTAGTCTCTATCTCAGTCAGCGCTGGGTGTGCCTCCCGCTCAGTCCCCTCACCAGCACTTCTGCTTCCTCCTCTCCACGCTGACACCCACTTCCTAGGCAGATGACTCCACGAGGCCAGTCTCTCATAAGCGCCCGGACACTTTTTTCCAACAAGTGCGCCCCTCGCACGCCCAGCTCAGCAGCGAGGGGAGCTCCCTGGGAGCGAGGCCAGACCTGGATCAACCTGCACTCAGCCCTCCCTCGGCCCCAGACCCACGAGGCGCATGCGCTGCGCTAGGGGCGCCTATCGCGCTCCCCCGGGTCTGCGAGCTCGAGCCCCGGGCCCAAAGGCCACTCGGCCCGGTCCCGCCCCTACCTGGGGCGGCGGGCGCGCAGCAGGCGGGCAGGCTGCAGGGCGGCCGCGGGCAGGGGCGGCACAAGGAGAAGGCCCGAGAAGCCGGCATCAGGCCCATGGCGCGCGGCGGCGGGCGGCGGGCGCGGCAGGAATGCCCGGCACGCACACAGGTAGCGTCTTGCCCACAGCCCGCCCCCGGCCAGCGCCGCCTGGGGCCGCTCCGCTGCCACTCCGGGAATTCCCTTTCCTGAGTGCCACGCCTAAAGGCTGGTCCCCGTGGAATAGCTCCAGTTTAAAACATCTAAGACCATTATTGTAGAAATAGATAATAGTAAAACGTGTAAGAATCTAAGGGGAGGAGGGGGGTGCAGAGCGGTGGGAATGGGGGTTAATCATGAAATCCACAGCTTGACGGGTGGGGTGGGGTGGTTGAGGAGCTGGGGGATCCAGCGTGAGGGGCAATGCAAACGAACATGGTTTTTGGCAGGTAAACCAGTGTAAAATTAAAAAAAGAGAAGTCGATGGAATGCTCGATTCATGTTCTTTTCAATTAACTGGCTTTGCATTTTATGCATTGGATTATGAATAAAGATGAGAGATGAAAAATAAAAAAAGGGGGGAAACCCACAAAACCCCATCTGTCCTGTTTTCTTAGTGTTCAGTGCTATTAGCAGCTCCCGGTAATGGTTTTTTCACTTATTCCCTCAAGACTGCTCCTGTGTCACTTTCTTGCTATGCCTATGTTTGAAGCTTTATTTTTGAAAATAACATTCTCCATATTGTACAAGAGCGTTCTCAGTGTGGCCCTCACAGCAGCAGCACCTGGCCTTCAGATTCTAGGGCCTCTCTTCCAAGAGAGTGCTGAAAGCTGGAGGTAGGGGGCAAAGAAGGGACAAAGTCTCAAAATATACTTTGGGAGATGCTAATATTTGAGAGCAATTACTTCAGCCAAGTGATGCACTTTCCATGTCTGTCACCCCAGGTTGACCTCACTTCTCTAGACTGAGAACCATCAGCCCCCCACCTAATGACTGTGCTTTGTAAACCCCAAGAAGTCTCCCTATCCTTCTAGTCTCGCACACCATCTTGCCATATGCACTGGTGTCTCCAGGACACCATCAGGGTCTCTGCACCTTCTGAAGCCTTTTCTTCCAAATAGGCTCTGCAGTGTGTGCATACGAGTGTTGGGTAGAGAGGTGGCCTTGCCAGAGCAGGGCCGGCCATCAGGGTAGGCAGTGGAGGGGCAAGCATGCGTGTCTGTTAGGATGACAACCACTGAGATAAAGGGAGCAGGTTTTGGGTTGGGGCCATATCTCCCAAGTACAGAAGAATCAAATGGGCTCAAGTCTACAAAACCTGTTCCTGGAGAAAGAAGGCCAGGAGCTCTGGAAGACTTCTTCAAAGGGTGGAATCTAAGGATTCCTATAAGTCCTGCAACTCCCAGGAGGATTCTCTCTCCATCTCTAAATGACTACTCTTCTTGTAGCTGTCTCACTTCTTGAAGATGTATTCTGCTATTTCATTGTACTTGCTCCAGCACAATTTTATAATTCTTCATTATTTTAATAGCCACAATTTCAATACAATCTTTTTGGCTCCTAGCCTCTGTTGAAGGTCTCATTTACTTTCTTGTGTTGAATTGTATCTGTATCCTGATGGCTTCTGATTTACCTCTCCAGCTCAGTCCTCTCTCCTAATTTACAGGTCTGAAGTCCTCTTGAAATCTACACTTGAACATTAGTTGTTGTTGTTGTTGTTGCTAAGTGCCGTCAATTCATAGATGACTCATAGTGACCCTGTGAACAAAAGACCTGAACACTTGTATAACTTTCATCCTTTCTCCCAGTTCATAGGGTTTGCCCAGGCAAGCTTTTTCAGAAGTGAATGCCACTCTTGCTTCCAAGCTTGTTTTAATCGGGGAGCTCCACCAAACACTGCCCACCATGGGTGACCATTATCGCATCAGTGTCACAATGTTTAGCATCACAGTGAACACGAGTTACATCTGTACAGCAAATGAAAAGACCAGTGCAATATCATGTAGTAGGTATCTCAAGATTAAGTTCCAGGTTGACCTCTTAATCTTCCTTCCAAGCAACTGCATTTCCTCTGGATACAGTAACTGGGGCAATGGGAGTAGGTATGCCAGAGATAGTAAGATTGGCTCAAAATAAGCCAGGCTTTAGAGCTACTGTACATAGGGTCACTAATGAGTTGCAGGTGACTCAGGGGCACATTACAACAACAATGGTTTCCTTATAATAGTAATGGTAGTCCTTCCTTAGAATAGTAATGGTAGTCCATCCTCCCAGGCCTCTCCATTTTTGAACAGCTGGCCTCTCTCAGTCAAATTCAGCAGTGACTTGGCCTTTTGAAAATCAGGAATTAAATTATTTCTCACTGCTGCACCTGTCCTGAGTCAGGCCCTACTGTCTCACCTGTAATGGAGTCTATAATGACTCCCTTCTCTGTGCTTGTCCACCTTCAGGCTGTGCTCAGCACAGAAGCCAGACTCATCCTTAGCAGGGCTCTGCCACTCCACTTTTCAAAACCTGCTATTAAGGACTGAATTCTGTTCCACTCACCACACCAAAATATGGCAATTTGGTCAATGGTTCTCTTGATTCTCTGTTTTGTGCTCTGCTGTAATTATTCTATGTATTTATAAACCCTCATCTCTGTGATGCTAGTGGAGTAGGATTAGAGAGTCACGTTAACAAGGCAGGATACAACCAGTAGTATTAGAATGGATTTTGTGACATGAAAGGGACTAAATAAGCAGCAAATATGAAAGGAACGTATTATTCCCAAGAAAGAAGAGCCAGGAGTGGATGGAGTGCTTTGGACTGGGGTCCCTGCAACAAGCAGCTCAAGGCCCAGGGAGAAATTGATAGTAAGGTCTCCTCCAAAAATTAACAGAGAGGAAATGCCTTCCCTTGGTGGTGTTGTTATTGTTATGTGCCATTGAGTTGCTTGTCACTCATAGCAACCCTATGTACAAGAGCTCTGAACGCTGTTCTATCCTGTGCCAACCTGGCCATCTCAAATGCACTCATTCCCACCACTCCAGTTACAGAATCGATCCATCTCATCGAAGGTCTTCCTCTCCTTCGCCACCCTTCCACTCTGTCAAATATGATGTCCCTCTTCAAGGACCAGTCCCTCCTTCCAACATGCCCAAAGTATGTCAGACAAAGCACCAGAATCCTTGACTTCAAGGAGCATTCCAGCTTCACCTTCTCCAGGACAAACCTGTTTGTTCTCCTAGCAGTCCATGGTATATTCAACACTCTTCTCCAGCACCACAGCTCAAAGGTGTCAATTCTCTTTCTATCATCCCTATTCACTGTCCAACTCTCTGATTCATAGCACGTAATTGTGAAGACTATAGCCTGGATCAGGCACACCTTAGTCTCCAGCCTGACATAATTGCTCTTCAGTACTCTTGAGAGGTCCCTCACAGCTGACTTTCCCAATGCAATTTGTCTCTTGATTTCCTGGCTGCTGTTACCAAGAGTGTTGACTGTGGAGCCAAGTAAACTAAAACTGTTAACTATCTCAATCTCTTCACCATCCATACTGATGCTGCACTTGAATTTAGACTTCCAAATGTGTTTGTCAAAGCCATTCACTTGTGGTATTTCTGTTAAGACAGCATTTGATACAAAGATACCCTCCAATGCCTCTACTTTCACTCAGTAGAAGCCAAAGCTTATACCCTGAGCTGTTGCAAGAGCTCCTTGCCTGATTCGCTCCATCATGTCCCTCAGTGTCTCTGGCCTTCACCTAGCTATCTCTGCTCTTACTGCACTGGTCTCCTTGTTATTCTTCCAACACAGACATTCCTGCCTCACGTTTGAGAACATGTTATTTTTTCTTCCTCTAGTACCCTTCACCTAGACAAAGTTGTGTTGTAAAGGAGCCAAAAAGTCAGCTCCAACACATGGTGTCTCTATGATCAATAGATCTCACCTGTGCCTGCCCTACACCATGCTCATGTCTCTAAGTGTTCAAACTCACTGTTGCAGTCACCGTGTCAATCCAGAGTCTCCTCTCACTTTCATTGACCCTCTCCCTTTTCCAGTATGATGTCCTTTTCTAAGGACAGTCACCTCTTTTCATACTGGCATACTCAAAGTATAGAAAAAAGTTTTTACGTCTTTGTCTCTAAGGAAGTACACTCTGGTTACACGTCCTCCAAGAGAAATCAGCTTGTTATTTTTAGCAGTCCATTCAATACTTTACACCAACACCACAATTCTAAGCATCAATTCTTCTTCTTTATTTACTGTTCAGCTTTCACATGCATGTAAAGCAGTGGACCATGGTTTGTGTCAGGCATACCTTAGTCTCTAAATAAGCATCCTTGTTTTTTAGTACTTTCAAGAGATCATTGGCATAAGCCTTGTCTAAAGTAACATGTCTTTTGAATTCTTGACTGCTGTGCTACTATGGGTGTTGACTCTGGATCCAAGTAAAATGAAATAGTTGACAATTTCAATCTTCTCTTCACCTATCATGAGGTTGCCTGTTAGTACAGTTGTAAGGATTTTTATTTCATTGATATTAGATGTGTAATCCGTATTGAAGGCTGTGGTCTTTGATCTTCATTAAATGCTTCAAGTCTTCTTCACTTTCTGGAAATAAAGTTGCTTTATCTGCATAATGCAGGTTGAGTCTTCATCCAATCCTGATGCCACATTCTTCTTCAATGTAGTTCAGCTTCTCAAATGATTTGCTCTGCATGTAGACTGAAAATATATGGGGAAAGGATATAGCCATGATATGCATCTGTTTGGTTTTTTATTTTAAACAATCAGCGTTCCCTTGTTCTGTTCACAAAATAGCATACTGATCTCAGTATAGGTTTCATGTAAGCAAAATTAAGTGTTTGGGATTCTAATTCGTTTTAAATGCTGTACACTTTTACTGATTTAAAACCAAGCAATATGTTCTTGTTCTGTTTGAACACCTGAATCTTGCCTGATGTACAGGTTTCACATGAGCACAATTAAGTGTTCTTGCATTCCCATTCTTTTCAATGTTATCCATAACTTATTAGTTTGATTTTCTTCTCATAGTTAATAAAACACAAGCAAATATCCTTCTGTTATTCTCTGCTTTTAGCTAGGATCCACCCAATATTAGCAATAATATTCCTTGTTCCATGGCCTCTTCCTAATCCAGCTTGAATTTCTGTATTTCCAGCCATTTTTAAAGAACATTCAGTAAGATTTTACTTACATGTAATATAAATGATATTGTTTCATAACTTCCATATTCTGTTTGATCACTTTTTATGGAACAAGAGCAAATATTCATCTCTTCCAGTCAGCTGGCCAGGCAATTGTCTTCCAAATTTCTTGATACAGACTGGTGAGCATATCCAAGACTGTATGCTTGTGGAAACACATCACTTGGTATTCCATAAGTACCTGGGGATTTATTTTTTGCCAGTGATTTTTGTGCAACTTGAACTTCTTTCTTTATTAACACTGCTTCTTAATCATACGCTGCTCCCTAAAATGGTCCTTCATGAACTGATTCTTTTTGGTTACAGTGATTTTGTGTATTACTTCTATGTTCTTTTGATGCTTCCTGCATCATTCAAGATTTTGCCCAGAGTGGTGGTGAAACAACTAGAGACTCTACCAATGAAAACTTGAGTTGCTTCACAGCCCCACATTCTTTGATTCCCTAATTGCAGCTTACAAACCAGCACCATCTCAAGGGATATTTACACATCTGGGGCTTCCACAACTGTGTTTGGGAAACTCATCATTGGTTATGCCAGGAATTTTCCTACCTGTGTCTCATCTACCTGATATGCTCTTTTCCCTGTATTTCCCTAGGCTACCTGGGCAAAGTGACTAGCTGAGGGAAGATAAATACTGTATTAATAAGGAAAATGGAAAACTCTCGAGATTTTTCCCATAGAATCCTTCAGTATTGTAACTTTTAGATTTTGTTCTTCAGTTCTTTCAACAGCCAAGAATGTTCTTCCCATTTTGTTTTCTAACTCTTCGCACATTTTGTTTTATCTTCTCTGCTTGCCTTTAATCTTTTGTCTAGCTTTCATACTTTATCATTTCTTCCTTTTATTTTGCCTTTTCTATATTGAAGAACAAGTGTCAGAGCCTTCGCTGACATATCCATTTTGGTCTTTGCTATCTTTTTAATGATTTTTTTCTTTTTTCATGAATGATGGCTTTGATGTCATCACATAGCATATCAGGTCTTTAGTTGTTGGTTTTTGTTCCATCAAATCTATTCTTAAGGTTATTTTAAAATCTAAATCTAATTTACTTCTTTCAATTTGAGCTTTTATATGCTAATAGATTGTTTCACAATCAGCTCCTGGTTTTGTTTTGACTATTAATATTGACATTCTCTATCATATCTTTCTACAGAAGCAGTCAATCTGGCTCCTGTGTATTCTGTCTGGTAAGGTTCAGGTAAGGTTCAGGTGTACTGTTGTTACGTGCCATCAAGTCACCTAGCAACCTTAGGTACACTAGCTCTGAAACTGGCTCTATCCTGTGCCAGTCTCATCATCTTCCTTCACATCTGATTGTAGCTATTCCTTTTCCTCTTCCCCACTATCTTGACTTTTATTTGGTGGGCATTCTCTTCCTTCCTTCCTCCCTCCCTCCCTCCCTCCCTCCCTCTCTGTCCCTTCTTCCCTTCCTTCTTCCGTCCCTCCCTCTCTCTCTTTTCCTCTCCCTCTCCCTCTTCTTCTCTCTCTCTCAAATACAATTGTTATTTGGTGCTGTTGAATCACATCTAAACCATAATGACCTATGTACATGGGAAGCTAAGGCTGCCTCGTTCTGTACCATCATCACAATCACGTACACTTGAGACCATTGTTGCAGTCACTGTGTCACTGCAACTTGTTGAGATTCTTTTTTTCTCTAGACCTCTCTTTTTACCAAGCTTAATGTAGTTTTTAAAATCTGGCCTCTCCTGAGAACACATGCAAAGCTAGTCAGGTGAAGCCTTACCAGCCTTGCCTCTAAGGAACATTCTGGCTGTACTTCCAAAGCAGACTCATCCATTCTTCTGACAGTTCATGTGTGATATTATGTGTGAACTTGAGCGACTATGATTCTCGGTGGTTGGGCAGATGGTATGCATAGGAATCAGATCGATTACATCTGTGGAAAGAACCACTGGAGAAGCTCAATATCAGCTGTGAAAACTAGGCCAGGAGCTGATTGTGGAACAGACTACCAACTACTCATATGCAAATTCAAGCT
>NW_006399963.1:3765499-3767069 GCF_000299155.1 Elephantulus edwardii | reverse complement strand
CAGGAGAGGAAGGCCCTCTATGAGGTGGATTGATTCAGTGACTGGGATAATTGGGATGGGAGTGTCAGAGACAGTGTGATTGGCACAGGACAGAGCGGAGTTTAGGGCTGTTGTCCAATGGGTTGTTATGAGTCGCAGGCGACTCGATGGCACATAACAACAACAACAACATGTGATCATCTTCCATTTTGTGATCTGGGTGCAGCTGTCAATCTGTTGTATGGGGAATTCTGTTGGAGTGTGGCCTGCATCCAATACATGGATGCACTAGCAAATTTCAAGAGTCATTTCTTGACCTTGTATTGGTTCCATGGTCTGACCTCCAGTTCTTACCTAACCCTTCAATGAGCTGTACGACTTACAGACTTTGGGTTTGTGTTTCTCCACAAGTCAGGAAAAGTATTCAGCCTACTTCTTGACCTGGAGATTTGAGACTTGCAAGCCTACAAGTATGCAAGCCACTTCTGGAAGAAAATCTATATATATTTATATACACAGTTCACTCATTTTGCTCTTGTAGATCACCCATCTAACAACATTATTAAAATATATTGATTCCTCCTCACTCATTGTGCAGCTTTTGCATGAAAATGAGGTATGAAATAAATATTGTTTAATTCTGCCTATTTTTTACCTGTGTAAAATGGAGTCATATAGCATATTCTTTTGTGAGCTATGTTTGGCTACTTCATTCCACACATGTTACGATTCATGTAGATGTCTTTGGGTAAAGCTTTTGTTGATTTACTGTGGAACTTTCCTTTGTAAGAATTTGTTGTACTTCTCAATCATTCTATTGTTTTGGGGCACTTGAGTTATTTGCAGTGTCAGGCTATTACAAATAAAGTTGCTGCTATAAACCTCATATACAAGTTTCCTGATGGACATATTGCAAACATTTCTATTTTAAACAGTCAAGAAGGGCAGCCAGGGTACTCCCAGACATAAGAATGGTGACACTTTGTCTCACATATTTTAAGTATGTTATTAAGAGGGCTAGTTATTGGAAGAGAACATCGTGCTTGGACACATAGAAGACCTTTTACAAAATGTGTGGAAGCAGTGACCACAATGGTGGTGTTAGGCACTGCAGAAGTTTGGGGAATGGTATAGGATTGGGCAAGGTTACTACCTGTTGTACATAAGGTTTCTGTGAGTCAGAGTTGACTTGATGGCACCAACAATAATAAGAAATAGTGGAATTGTTGGGACAGAAGTGTGCATAACACCATTAGCACTTGTTGTGTTGTTGTTATGTGCCATCGAGTCACCTGCGATTCATAGCAACCCTATGTACAAGAGCCCTAAACGACGCTCTGTCCTGTGCCAATCTCACTGTCTCCGATACTCCCATCACAATTATCCCAGTCACTGAATCAATCCACCTCACAGAGGGCCTTTCTCCCCTGAGCCGTCCCTCCACCCTCCCAAGCATGATGTCCCTCTCTAAGGACCGGTCTCTCCTCACAACATGTTCAAAGTATGTTAGACGGAGCCTCAGAATCCTTGCCTCCAAGGAGCCACCCGGTTTAACCCTTTCCAGGACAAATCTGTTTTCCTAGCAGTCCAT
>NW_006399963.1:3737204-3761528 GCF_000299155.1 Elephantulus edwardii | reverse complement strand
GATAGGAAGACTCAATATTGTGAAAATGACAATACTACCCAAAGCAATTTACACGTTCAATGCAATCCCAATACAAAACCCATTCCATTCTTCAATGAGATGGAAAAGGCAATCTATAATTTCATTTGGAATGGAAAGAGGCCCCAAATAAGCAAAGCTCTCCTTAAAAATAGAAACAACTATCTCTGTAAATGTTCATTAAAATTATTAAAAAATATTTACCAATAAAAAAATAGGAACAAGGTAGGAGGCATCTTGCTTCCTGATTTCAAATCCTACTACACTGTTGTGGTGGTCAAGACAGCATGAGACTGGTACAATGACAGACATATAGATCAACGGACTATCTTTGAGAATTCAGAAATCATCCCATCTACCTATGGTCTACTGATTTTTGACAAGGAGATGAAATCAGTTAAGTGGGGAACTGACAATCTTTTAAACAAATGGTGTTGGCAAAATTGGAAAACTATCTGCAGAAAACTCAAGCAAGATACAAACCTCACTCCATACACAAAAACCAACTCAAAGTGAATCATTGACCTAGGACTATAAACTTTATTAAAGAAAAGCTTGGAAGAATTCCAGAAGTCCTAATACATAACATAAACAGTCTTCTAAGCATCCTCGGGAATCTACAACCAGGAGAGGATTATATAGTTGAATGGGAACTTCTAAGAATCAAATCCCTATGCACATCTATAACCTTCTCCAACAGGGTAAAAAGGGAAGCCACAGACGGGGGGAAAATATCTGGTAATGACATGTCAGAATTTATATCTAGAATTTATAAAATACTCGAGCACCACCACAAGATAAAGGTAAACAATCCAATTAAAAAATGGGTACAGTATATGAACAGACTCTTCACCAAAGACATTCAGATGGCAAACAAACACATAAAGAAATGTTCAAAATCCCTAGCTCTAAGAGAGATGCAAATCAAAACAGCTATGAGATATCATCTCACCCCAGTAAGAATACTGGCGAGGTTATGGTGAAACTGGAACACTTATTCACTGTTGGTGGGAGTGTAAAATTGTGCAACCACTATGGAAGGCTGTATGGCACGTTATCAAAAATTTGCAAATAGAAGTATCATTTGACCCAGCAGTTCTACTACTGGGAATATACACCAAAGAAACCATAACTGCTACCCAAGCGGATATATGCACACCCATATTTATTGCATCTTTTTTCACAATAGCAAAGAGTTGGAAACAACTTAAGTGCCCATCAACAAATGAGTGGATAGAGAATCTGTGTTATATTCACACAATTGAATACTACGCTGCATTGAAAAACAAGGAACTCATGAAATATACAAAATGGATGACCCTGGAGGATATTATGCTGAGTGAAATAGCTCCATCACAAAAGAACAAATACAACATAGTGCCACTGTTGTAAAATGGGACTCACATCGGGGTTCGGTTGAGACTGAGAAAGACTGGATAAATTATGTATACTGCATTGAAAGAGATGAGAGAGAGAACTGTTTAAAAGGGATATATGATTAGGTATTATTGTCATGACAAGAGTTCAGAACGAAGGTTGCATACTGAAGTGGACTTGCGGAGAGGGATTGTATAACAATCAAAACATTTTTTCTTTTATTTTTCAAAGAGAAGAGTGAACCGGGGGGAAGGGTGGGCAGGGGGAAAAGTGTAACAATGAATGAATGGAAATCCAAAGTCTCTGTAAACTTTCATTAAAAATTAATAATTAAAAAGTCAATAAAAAAGAAATGAGGTTAAAAACATAAAATCACAGCATAACCACAAAGTCCCAGATGTAATAGATGGCATCAAACCCTACCAAAAATCAAAACAAACTGTCATCTGAAAGAAGTGATTAAAATACAGTCAACATATTCTTAAAGAGCAAGAAAAGACTATGGAATACTCTGAGAAGGAATTGAGAAGAATGGTCAATTTTTTCCACAGGATGCAAGATGCGTATAAAAAATTTGAAGGAAATCACAGCAAAAATCTAGAACAACTTAAAAAAAATACTACCAAAACTGATAAGTAATGGAGTATTAGAAACAATAGAAAAACAACACCATCACAAAAACATGGAAACAGCCCAAATGTCCAACCACAATCAAACGGATTGAGAAATTATGATACATCCACATGATAGAACACTACACAGCACACAAGAACAATGATTTTGTTAATTACTACCTAAGTTGGGACGAACTAGAGAGCATTCTGCTAAGTGAACTAACTCAGTCCCATGAGGACAAAGATTGCATAATATCACTGTTGTAGAACAAGTATGAGGATCCAAGGATCCAAGCAGGGGAAGAGTGGGAGCAGAGGGCTGAGGATGGACAGGAATGGGGGGGCATGCTAATCATAGGGTTGTGCAATTTGGTGGTGGGGCGGTTTAAGGAAATGGGAAAGATCTGGAGTGAAAAACAAGGTGTATGAACTTTGTAAGTAAACCAGTATAAAATAAAAGAAAAGCCAACTGAACAAAAAGAAACAATAGAAGAATAAGAAATTATAATTTGAAATAATATACAACCAACATTTCAGAAACTGTCAGCATGTTGGAAGGACAAAGAATTGAAGAAATAGAACACAGTACCTTCAAAACAGAAGACAAAGCACGTAAAACTAATCTGCTAGAGGAAAAAGACAGAAAGGAGGAAAATAAAGAAAGAATAAAAATTATGTGGGAAACCATCAACAGAAATCACTGGAACACTTTCCAGGTATCATGAAAAGTGATAAGAGATGCATTCAAGGGGCTGAAGGAACTCCAAACAGGGTAGACTCTAAAAGAAATACACCAAGACATATAAAAATAAAATTAACTTATATTAACCTAAAACTTAAGATTGACAAGAATAGAATGCAAAAAGTGTCTCGTTATGTGCTGCCAAATTGATTGTAACTGACGGTGACCCTATGAAAAATGGATCTGAACCCTTCGCTATTCAGTGCCATCCTCACTATCTCACACACTTAAGTTCATTTGTAATCACTGTATCAATACATTTTATTGACTGTCTTCCTCTCGTACACTGACCCTCGACCTGTCCAAGCATAATGTCCTTTTCCAAGGACTGGCCCTTTCTAACAACATGACAAAGCACGTGAGATTAAATTTCACCATCCTGGTTTTCCTTTTGCCATGATGGGCATTTTTGTTCTCTTAGCAGTTCATGGGATATTCAGTACTCTTATCCAATAAGATATTCTAACTTTTCAGACACATAGTATGTAACTGAGAAGACTATGGCTATGATCAAGTGCACCTTAGTCTTTAAAGTGACGTCAAGACCTTGACAGCAGATTTTCCAAGACAACAGATCTCTTCATTTCTTGACTTCTGGCACCAAGCGTGTTGTTAACAACTTCAGTCCTTTCTCCATCTATCATGATGTTGCCTATTGGTCCAGTAGTGAGAATTTCTGTTTTCTTGATATTGAGATTCAATCTACACTGAATGTTGTAGTCTTTGATCTTCTTCTGTAAGTGGTTTAAATTATCCTCACTTTCAGCAAACAAGGTTGTGTTGCTTAACACAGGTTATTGGCGAGTCTTCCTCTATCTTAACGCCACATTCATCATTATATAGTGTATCTTCTTGTATGATTTGCTCAACATACTGACTGAATAGGTACAGAAAAAGGATACAGCCCTGACACACATCTTTCTTGATTTTAAACCATGCAATGTTCCCATGCTTTTTTCCTCTTGGTTTAGGTATAAGATTTTCATGAGCACAATTATGTGTTCTGGGATTCCTATTCTTCTCAATGTTAGCCATAATTTGTTGTGATCCATACATTCTTTTATTGGCTTTGCATTGTCAACAAAACATAGATTCCTTCTGCTATTTTCTGTTTTCAGCCAAGATCCATCTGGCATCATCAATGATGTCCCTCCCTGGTGCTGTGACTTCTTCTGAATCCAGACTGAATTTCTGGCATTTCTCAATACACTGTTCTAGCCATTTAAAAATAATCTTCAGCAAGATAATGTTTGATAATATCCACATTCTATTGGATCACTTTTTTTGAGAATGGTAATAAAGTATGAATCTCTTTCAGTCAGTTGGCCAGGTGGCTGTCTTCCAGATCTCTTGGTACAGCCTAGTAAGCATGTCCAGGGCTGCATCTGTTGTTGGAATGTATCAAGTAGTATTCCATAAATTCCTGGGGCCTTATTTTTAGCCAATGCCTTAATTTTTTTCTTTTTCCTTTTTTTTCACATCAGATGGGTAATGTGCCAGCTTCTTAACAAGGTTTATGGGAGGCATATGTCATACAAAAGCATGAACACCCAATCATCATGCTCATGAACCAGAAAAGGATCTGGACAATGCCTTAAATGTAGCTTGAACTTTTTCCTTTATTTCCACTGATTCTTTTATTATTATTATTATTAATTTTTATTTCCACTGATTCTTGATCATATGTTCTCTCTTGAAATGGTTCCATGCCAGTCAATTATTTTTGTTCCGTAGCATCATTCAATATTACAACTCAAGGTGTGTCCACTTCAGCACCTGGACTTGTTTTCATGGCTAATATGGAGTTTCTTCTTTGTATAGATGTAGTTAATCTGATTCCTGTGTAGTCCATGTATATAGACACCATTTGTGGTTGTTTGAAAAGGTATTTGTAATGAATAAATAATTTCTTGTACCAAATTCAGTTGTCCAATATCCAGATTAATTTTTGTCACAAGTCCTTAATTTACATCTATTGGTCCTTCTTCTTTGTTCCCAACTTTTGTAACCCAGTTACCAGTTGTTTTTTAAATCAAAGAATGGAAAAATTATATTTAAAAATGGCAATTAAAAAGTAGAACTGGAAATATTAATCTCTGATAAAATAGAATGAAGGGTAAAATCTAGCATAAGGGACAAGGAAAAACATTTTATAGTGATTAAAGGGTCAACAGAACAAGACAACATAACTTTAATTAATATCTATGGCTGTAAAATACACAGAACAAATTAACAGATTTCAAGAAAGAAACAGACATCATAATAAATCGGAAGATAATTCACTGCACCACTCTGGTTGCAATACAATGCAACTAGAAAGAAACTCAGCAAAGATACAAATAATTAAACAACTTGACCTAATAGACATATACACAACACTCCACCCAGCAAAAGCCCAATAACTTCTTCTCTAGTGCCCATGGAACAAATTCCAAATAAATAATGTGCTAGGTCACAAAGCTAGCCTTCAAGAATTTTAAAAACAAAACAACCAAACAACCCACCCAAACCAAAACACTGAAATACAACAAAGGATCTTCTCAGACTGCAAGCTATAAAATTAGAAATCAACAATCAATGATAAAGGGAGGGGGAAAGCATACACTTTACAATGAAGTAACATCTTACTGTGTTTTCCTCTGTAATAGAAGAAATAAAAAAAAGGAAATTAAAATTTCTTGACAGAAATGAGAGTGAAAACAAAACATAACAAAACCTCTGAGACACAGCAAAAACAGTATGCAGAGGGTCAGCTCATAGCAATAAACAAACATATCAAAAGAGATGAAAGAATTAAAAATGAAAAACAACAAACATCTCCTTTGGACAACAAACAGAAAACATCAGCAAGCAAAGCCCAAAATCTCTAGAAGAAAAGAGAGAATGAAGGCAAGAGCAGAAAAAAATTAAATAGAAAACAGAAGAACACATGATGTCATCAATAAGACCAGGAGTTGGCTCTTCAAAAGAAGAAATAAAATTGACAAACCATTAACAAACCTATCAAAAAGAAAAGAAGTCACTAACTCCAAAAAGGAATGAAATGGATAATATCAAAACCAATCAAGCAAAATAAAAAAGGATAATAATAGAATATTATTCTTGTTGTTACTATTGTGTGCCATCAAGTTGCCTCTTTATTTAAAAAAGTATTTTATACTGGTTTACATACAAAGTTCGTAAAGTTCAAGTACATTGTTTTTCATCCTGGACCTTTCCCCTTTCCTTTACCAATCCCTTCTTCCACCCACCCATTAACTGTGCAACCCTATGTTTCAGGATCCTCCTTGGATCCTCATACATGCTCTACAATAATGGTCCTATGCAGTATTTGTCTTTATGTCTAAGTTAGTTAACTTAGAGTTGCCTGATACTCTAAAAAACTCTATATACAATAGCTCTGAACTCTGCCTTATCCTGAGCTGATCTCACTGTCTCCAAAACTTCTACCACTATTACTCCAGTTACTGTGTCAATCCATCTCATCAAGAATCTTTCTCTCCTGTGTGTCCCTCCACCCTTACAAGCATGATGTCCTTTTCTGGGGACTGGTCCCTTCTGGCAAGAGGCCCAGAGTATATGAGACAGAGCTTCAAAATGCTTGCCTTTCCAGGATATACCTGTCTGTTCTCTTTGAAGCCCATAGTATGTTCAACACTATTCTCCAGCACCACAACTCTAAGGCCTCAATTCTTCTACTATCATCTTTGTCATTAACTGGCTCTCTGATGCATACTAAGTAATTGTAAAGACCATGACATGACTTGGATGCACATTAGGCTGCAGACTGACATTGTGCTTTTCAGCACTTTGGAGAGGTCCCTGAGAGCATATTTACTCAGTGCAACTCATCCTTTGATATCTTGACTGCTAGTATTGGTTGTGGATCTAAACAAGCTGAAATTGTTAACAACCTCAATCTCTTTTCCATTTGTTATGGTGCTGCCAATTGGCCCAGTGGTAAGAATCTGTGTCTTCTTGATGTTGAACTTCAATCTATATTGAAGACTGTAGTCCTTGACCTTCTGTAGCAAACACTTCAGGTCCTCCTTAGTTTTGGTGAGCAAGGTTATGTCATCTGCATAACACAGGTTGTTAATGAGTCTTCCTCCAATCCTGATGTCCCATTCCTCCTCATAAAGTCCAACCTCCCGAATGATCTGTTCTGCATACAGATTGAAAAAGTATGGACTCTTCCCTGACACACTCTTTTCCTGATTTTGAACCTTGCAATATTTCCTTGCTCTGTTCTGATGAGTGCTTCCTGGTCCAAGTATAGGTTTTGCATGAACATTATTAAGTGTCCTGGAATTCCCATTCTTCTCAAGGTTAACCACAATTTGTTGTGATTCACACAGTCAAATGCTTTTGCAAAGTCAATGAAACACAGATAGATATCCCTCTGGTACTCTTTGTTCTCAGCCAAAATCCATTTGACATTGATGATGATGTCTCTGGTGCCATGACTTTTCCTAAGACTGGCCTGTATTTCTGGTGATTCTCTGTCTATGTTCCATTTATGTTTGGGTAATCTTCAACAGGATTTTGCTTGTGTGTAATATTTGTGATACTGTTTGATAATGTCCATGATCTATCAGGTCGTCTTTTTTTTTTTTAGTTTTAATATTGTTTATTAGCACAGTAACAAATGCAGACGTTAAGTCGTCCGCAACGTAACCAATCCACTGAGCAACTCCTACTCCACCCTGACAGTTAACAGCTTAAGGTATTTCACTACAGGTCTTCACAAGCCCCAACTCAAACCTTGACCTAGTGTCTTCACAGTAAAGGAGACTGACGTAGAAAATAAAAATACAGTAACTACTCATTTCCTAGAGCCACGTGTCCATCTTAAATATATGAGATGACAGTCTCGAAACCTCTGTTAAATAGCGATATTCTCTCCCAAGGAGAGAAAGATCCAATTTGTTAAGTTACTTCTTTTTTTTAGAAACAAAAGAATGTGTTGTCTTGAAGGACTTGATGTAAATGGCCGTGTGTAGAACCTGTACAAAATTAAGCTGTTTTAAAGTTACAAACTATGAGCAATTGAACCCAAATGTCTAAATGTACATTCTTTCCTGAACTACATTTCAGCTAATGTTGCAGAACTAATGACAGTTGTAAAAGTTGCTATTACCAATTCTGTCTACTGTAGCAAGATACCTTAAGTTACAACAAAATCTTAGGAAATAAGACTGAATAATATCTGTTATAGAAACACCCTACTCTCACCAACTCCCGCCCTCCCCCACCCCTTCAGAATCATAAGCAGCTCTCTTCGGTGGCAGACAACGTCAGGACTGTCGAGACCGGCTTAGGTGGTGTATCTCTTGGTCCACTGTCTGACCATTCGGTCATGCTCAGCTCTGTTGGTCATATATTGGGTAGCAATGCTTCCCACCAAAGGGTCGGTGGGATTGCAGTCTGTAAGAAGCGAGCAGATAGAGAGGAGGACTTTAGAAATGGTCAGTGCGGGGCTCCAGTTATCTTTCAATATGTCCAAGCAAATAAAGCCTTGACTGTTAATGTTACAGTGATAGATTCTCATCCGAAACGTAACCTTTGGAGGCTTGAAGGGATACTCTGGTGTAAAGGTGATATCGAGGAAGAACACTCCCCCCTCATAGACAGACCCTGGCGGCCCCAGGATAGTTGATCTCCATTCGTAGATGTTATCACCTTTGGGACCAGCGCTGCAGTTGGGCGGAGGGTCTAAGGTGATGTCAGCCAGTTCCTTGTGAATCCTGCCCATCCGAGCTGCCCGGCCCAACATGGCCGCTGTCCACGCGGCCTGAGCGGCCGTGGGATGGGGGTGGCCCTCCGCGCGCCCCGAACCTGCCCGTGGCCTCCGTCCACCGCGTCCACCGCCGCCTCCGTGCCTCGTCATCTTTTTTTTAAATGGGAACAAATATGGGTCTCTGAGTGAGCTGGCCAGGTAGTTGTCCTCCAGATCTCCTGGCACAACTTTGTGAGCACATTCAGGGCAACATTTGTTTGTTGGAATATGTCAACTGGTATTCCATCAATCCTTGGGGCCTTGTTTTTATGCCAGCTTCTTCAGAGCAGCTTGAAATTTCCTCCTTCATCATCATTACCTCTTGATCATACATTGTTTCATAAAATTCTTCTGTGTCAGTCAATTCTTTTTTGTACAGTGACTCTGTGTACTCCTTCCATCTTCTTTTTTTTTTTTTTTCCTTAATACTTCTGATTCATTCAACATTCTGGGCATATAGCATCCTTAAGTATTGCAACTCAAGGCTTGAGTTTGTTCTTAAGTTCCTTCACCTTAAGAAAAGCCAAGCAAGTTTGGCCCTTTTGGTTTTCTGACTCCAGCTCTTTGCACATTTCATCATAATGCTTATTTTGTCTTCCAGAGTTGCCCTTTGAAATCTTCTATTTAGCTCCTTAACGTCTTGATTTCTTCCCTTCCCCAAGTAGAGGGCTTCTTGGCACTCTACTGCAATATTCAGAGTCTCTACTGACATTAATCTTGGTCCTTTGTTCCTCCTCTGTGTTTTGCAATGACTTCCTGTATTCTTCATGAATGTTATTTTTTATATTCCCACAGCTCAGCTAGTCTTCATGCATTAGTGTTCAAGCTCTCAAACCTGCTTCTGTAATGATTTTTAAATTCAAGTGGGATAGACATAAGGTCAAATTTTGGTACTTGTGGATTTGATATAATTTTCTTTAGCTTTAAACTTGCACAGGGGTAGCTGATGAAAATTTAGAGGAAATGGACAAGTTTTTAGAAACATTACCTTACCTAAACTAATGCAGACAGAAGTAGGACAACATTATCACAAAAGAAGGTATTGAACAGACCAGTAAAAACACTACCAAAAAATAGACCTATGATCTTCATGAATATAGACGCAAAAATCATTAACAATCCTAGTCAAAAGAATCCAACATCATATCAAAAGAATAACTCATCATTATCAAGTGATATTCATAATAGGCATGTAAGGATGGTCCAACAAAAGAAAAACAATTGATGTAATTTACCACATCAATAAAACACATTGCAAGAACCACATAATTATCTCAATTGAAGTAGAAAAGGCATTTGACAAAATTTAACACTCTTTATTGATTAAAATACTCAACAAAATAGAACAAGGGGAATTTCCTCAACATAATTAAGAACACGGGTGACTAGAACGCAAAAGTTGGGAATAGGGAGGAAGGATCAGTAGCTGGAAAACATGGACTCGGTGAGAAAAATGAGGCTGGGGATAGAATGATAGAATTCTGCACATTCAATGATTTATTCATTGCCTAGTACCTTTAATAAGAAACATAAACACAGGCTATACACATGGCTTTCACCTGATGGTATGCATAGGAATCAAATAGATTACATTGGTGGAAAGACTCGCTGGAGAAGCTCAATATCAGCTGTGAAAACAAGGCCAGGTTCTGATATTCAAGTTCAAGCTGAAGTTGAAGAAAATTAAATCAAATCCATGGGAAGCAAAATTTGACCTTAAATCTGTCCCACTCGAATTTCAAAATGATCTCAGGAACAGGTTTGAGGCCTTGAGCACCAATGAGCGTAGACCAAATGAGCTATGGGAGGATATCAAGAAAATTGCCTATGAAAAATGCAAAAGACCATTACAAAGGCTGAAGAAGAAGAAAAGACCAAGATGGATGTCAGATGAGACTCTGAATATTGCATCAAAGCCCCAAGAAGCCAAAGCTAAAGGAAGAAATCAAGAAAGAGCTGAACAGAAAATTTTAAAAGGCAGCTAGGGACGACAAAACAAGATACTATAATGAAATGTGAAGAGAGATGGAATCAGAAAATCAAAAGGGCCTAACTTGCTCAGCATTTCTTAAGATGAAAGAGTTGAAAAACAAATTCAAGCCACAGGTGGCAATGCTTAAGTATACTTTGGGTAGAATGTTAAATGATCCAGGAAGCATTAAAAGAAGATGGAAGGAGTACACAGAGTCACTGCATCAGAAGGAATTGTCTGACAGAAGAATTTCATGAAATAACATATGAACAAGAGCCTACGGTGATGAAGGAGGAAGTTCAAGTTGCTCTGAAGGAATTGGCAAAAAAACAAGGCTTCAAGAGTTGATGGCATACCAATTGACATATTTCAACAAACAGATGCTGCCCGGGATATGCTCACTAAGTTGTGCCAAGAAATCTGGAGGACAGCCAGCTGGCCAACTGACTGGAAAAGATTGATATTTGTTCCCATTCCAAAGAAAGGTGACCCAACAGAGTGAGGAAATTATCAAACAATATCATTAATATCACATGCAAGATCCTGCTGGAAAACATTCAAAAACAATTGGAGCAATATGTCAACAGAGAACTGCCACATGTGCAGGCTGGATTTAGGAGAGGCCATGGTACTAGGGACATTATAGCTAATGTTAGATGGATCTTGGCAGAAAGCAGAGAATACTAGAGTAATGTTTATCTGTTCTTCATTGACTATGCCAAGGCTTTTGACTGTGTGGATCCCAACAAGCTATGGCTAATTCTGAGAAGAATGGAAATCCCAGAACATTTGATTGTGCTATGTGAAACCTATACTTGGACCAAGAGGCAGTCATCAGAACAGAGCAAGGAGACACTACATGGTTCAAAATCAAGAAGAGGGTCCATCAGGGATGTATTTTTGTCTCCATACTTTTTCAGTCTGTATGCAGAACAGATCACCCGAGACACTTGGCTGTATGAGGAGCAATGTGGCATCAGGATTGGTGGAAGAGTCATCAACAACCTGTGTTATGCAGACGACACAACCCTACTTGCTGAAACTGAGGAGGACTTGAAGCACTTGCTGCAGAAGGTCAAGGACTACAGCCTTCAATACGGATTGAAGCTAACAGTTTTAGTTTACTTGGCTCCACAGTCAACACTCTTGGTACCAGCAGCCAGGAAATCAAGAGACGAATTGCATTGGAAAAGTCAGCTGTGAGCAACCTCTCAAGAGTACTGAAGAGCAATGACATCAGGCTGGAGAGTAAGGTGTGCCTGATCAGGGCTATAGTCTTCACAATTACGTGCTATGCATCGTAGAGTTGGACAGTGACGAGGGATGAGAGAAAGAGAATTGATGCTGTTGAGCTGTGGTGCTGGAGAAGAGTGTTGAATATACCATGGATTGCTAGAACAAAGAGGTTTGTCCTGGAGAGGGTGAAGCCAGACCACTCCTTGGAGTCAAGGATTCTGAAGTTTTGTCTGACATACTTTGGGCATGTTGCAAGGAGGAACTGGTCCTTGGAGAGGGACATCATATTTGGGAGAGTGGAGGGATGGTGCAGGAGAGGAAGACCCTCAATGAGATCGATCTATTTTGTGATTGGGGTGGTGAGAATGAGTGTGTTGGAGATGGTGAGATTGGCACAGGATAGAGCAGCGTTTAGGTCTCTTGTACGAGCGGCTCGATGGCACATAACAACAACATACAAAATCAATAGCTAACTTCACCCTCAATGGAGAGAAATTAAAAGCATTCCCCTTTGCAAACAGAGAACAGACAAGGATGCCTGCTATCATTTTTATTCAACATTGTTTTGGAAGTTCTAGCTAGATCAATAAGACCAGAGAAAGAAATAAGTGGCAACCAAATTGATAAAGAGGAGGTAAACTATCTCTATTTGTGGATGATATGATAGTACACATAGAAAACCTCAAAGTCTCAGGAAGAAAATTGTTGGATCTAACTGGACAATTCAGCAAAATGATATGATAAAGGATCAATATACAAAAATCAGATTTCTTTACAGTAACAAAAAGAACACTTAACAGGAAGTAAGAAAAAGAACATAAATTACAAGGTTGTTGTTGCTGTGTTGTCAAGTGGGAACCAACTCATACCTGACCTTCTGTGGTGGGTTTTCAGAAGCAATTAATTGTGTGGGAGGAGATTCCCAATCAATTACAATAGCAAAGTATAAAATTAATTACTTTGGAACCATTCTAGCCAGCACCATAAAAGACCCCCCCCCCAAACACACACTACAAAACACAACTACAAGAGATTTTTTTAAAAATATAAAAATAGAAGAATATGTCATGCTCTTGGATGTTATATTGTTATGTGCTGTCAAGTTGAGACCAACTCATAGCTGACAGTCTAGATTTTCAGAGGCTGTAAATTGCAGAGTAGGAGACTATCCATTTTTCTCCTATGGAGTAGCTGGAGGATTTGAACTACCTACCTTTGGATTGGCAGTCCAACTCCTTATCACTGGACAGCCAGACTCAATATTGAGAAAATGGCAATTATACCAAAGTAATTTACAGGTTCAATGAATTTGTAATTCAGACACCAATACTACTCTCCTATGAGATGGAAAAGGCCATTTCCAACTTTATTTGAAAAATTAAAAGGCCCTAGATTGAAGAAAAAAACAAGTAGGAAGTATCACACTTCCTGATTTCATATCCTCCTACAAAGCCATAGTAATCAAAACAACATGATACTAGTACAGTCACAGGCACATAGACCAATGGAAGAAAATCTTGAAATCAATCTATCAATGTTTTACTGCTCTTTAACTCATTAAATGGGGAATTAACAGCCTCTTTAACAAGTTTTTCTGGCAAAATTGGACATTTATCTGTAGAAAAATGAAAGAAGATCCATGTCTCATACTACATACAAAACTCAACTTAAGATCAAGGATATGGGAGTAAAACCAAACAAGTTGATAAAGAGGAGGTAAACTATCATCAAAGAAAACAGGAACAAATTTACAGGCCATAATCTATAGCACAAATAAACATCAAACATAACAAAAAATGCACAACCAGAAAAAGATAAAATGGATGAATAGGACCTTTTAAAAATTACATCCTTCTGGCATAAAAAAAAATTCTCCAAAAGGGTAAAAAAGAGTCTAAAGCCTAGGAAAAAATGTTTGGCATAACTGATGAATGATTCATATGTAACATATAAAGAAATCACCAGCATCTCAACAAGAAAAAAGACAATCTAATTAATTACAAAATAGGCTGAGTTGTTGTTGTTAGATGCCATCAAGTCAAGTACAACTCATAGTGATCCTATGAGTAAAAGACTTGAACCCTGTCCTATCCTGTGCCATCTTCACATTTTCTGACACACTAGAGTCCATTGTGGCAATCACTGTGCCAATCCACCTGGTTGAGGATCTTCCTCAACTTCACTGACCCTCCACCCTTCCAAACATCATGTCTCTCTCCAAGGAATAGCCCCCTTCTAGCCACATGCCTAAAGTATGTGAGGTTAAGTCTCATCATCCTTGCCTCCAAAGAGCTTTCTGGCTGCACCCTCTCAAGACATAATTGTTTGTCCTTTTGGCCAACCACGGGATGTTCAATGCTCTACTCTAACCCCACAGCTCAAAGGCATCAACTCTTCTGTCATCCTTATTCATTGCCCAGCTCTCAGACACATATTAAGTGGTCAGAAAGACCACGGCCTGAATCAGACCTTACTCCTCAAACTGTCTTTATTACTCCTCAATAATTTGGAGAGGTCCCTGACTACAGACTTTCAAGTTCAATGTGTCTCCTTATTTCCTGACTGCTGGTACCAAGGGTGTTCATTGTGGACCCAAACAGTATGAAGTTACTGACAATTTCAGTCTGCTCTCCATCCATCATGATGTTGCCTATTGGTCTAGTAGTAAGAACTTTGTTTTCTTGACATTGAGATGCAATATTGCATTCCTTGATCTTCTGCAACAAGTGCTTTAAGTCCTCCTCACTTTCAGCAAGCAAGTTTGTGTCATCTGCATAATACAGGTAATTGATGAATCTCTGTACAATGCTGATGCCTCATTCCTCTTCATAGAATCTAGCTTCTCATATAATTTGTTCAGCATGCAGATTGAATAGGTATGGAAAGAGAATACAACCCTGACACACACTCTTCTTAGTTTTAAACCATGCAGTGTTCCACTGCTCTGTTAGCATACCAGTCCCCTGGTCCAGGTATAGGTTTCACACAAGCAAAATTAAGTGCTATGTGATGCCCACAAAATGGGCAGAAGATAGAAAAAGATTCTTCAGCAAAGTAAGCATTCAGATGACTAACCAACACATGAAAACCTGCTTGCTCTAAGAGAGCTCCAAGAGAGATGCCAAACAAAACAACCGCTGCATGAATAGCAAAGTGCAACAGGGCAGCAAGGATGCAGAGAGAATGGAAGTCTCATGCATTGCTGGTGAGAATTTAAAATTGTGCAAACACTATGGATGGAAGTTTGATGTTTCCTCAAAAAGTTGAAAATAGAAATACTATCTGATCACGCTACTCCACTAATGGGAATATATCTTAAAGAAAGGAATAAGGGCTGAGATACAAATAGACATATGCACATCCATGTTTATTGCAGTATTGTCCACAATAACAAAGAGTTGAAAATAGCCCAGTGCCCATCAGTAAATGAATGGATAGAGAAATGATAGTACATTCACACATGGATGAGACTAGAGGACAATATGCTGAGTTAAATAACACAGTCACAAAAGTACAAATCCTCTCTCAGACCATTGTTATTAAAAGTTACAAGGTGAGGAGAGAGTAGGACATCAATGAACACTTTATTGGATTAGGTGAAGGATAGACACTGTGACATGAATGATCAGGTGCTGTGTGTATTGCAGTTAACAATTTGGAATAGAACATGCATGATTTGGAACAAAAGGCTAAGGAAAGGTTTATACACGAAGCATTTGTGGAGGATTAACAGAGCAGAGATTAACAGATGGATGGGTAGAGTGAAGAGAAATGCAAGGTAGGGTGAGGATTTATAATAAATGGTATTGATCAATTGTAACTAATATAAAATAAGATGTATATGAATGATTGAGTGAAAACGAACTTTTTTTTAAAACCCAAAAAATCCTTACCATTGGACCAATAGGCAACCTCATGATAGATGGAAAAAAGGCTGAAGTTGTCAATGATTTCATTTTACTAGGATTCATAATTAACACTCATGGTAACAGCAACCAAGAAATCAAAAGACATGTTGCACTGGGAAAATCTGCTGTTAAGGACTTATTTAAAATGCTACAGAACAAGGATATCAGTTTAAAGACTAAGGTGTGTCTGATCTAATCCATGGAATTTTCAATTGCTGTTTATATGCATATGAAAGTTGGACAATAAATAAAGAAGATTAGAGAAAAATTGATGCTTTTGAACTGTGATGTTGGAGAAGAGAATTGATTACCCTTAGACTGCCAAAAGAGTATACAAATTTGTCTTGGAGGATGTACAACCAGGATCCATCTTCAAGACAAGAACACTGAAAATGTGTCTCACATATTTTGCCCATATTGTCAAGAGAGACAAGTTCTTGGAAATTAACATCATGCAGGAAAAGGCAGAGGGTCAGAGAAAGAGAGGAATACTCTAAGGGAGATGGACTCACACAGTGACTGCAACAATGGGCTGAAGCCTGGAGGAAATGGTGAAGATAGCACAGGAAAGGGTAAAGTTCTGATCTGTTGTTCATGAGATTGCTACAAACAAGAACAGCAACAACAATCACATGATGATCCTCTCTGGCCTAAAACCTTACGTGATTCTACAAAGAAGTTAGAGCAAAATCTGAAATGCCCACCAAGGCCTGCAGGGCTCCAGGGATCACTGCCCCCTACTCTGTGCCCTCAGAGTAAACCCACCTTCCTGATATTATCTGTATTGTTCTAACTTGTTCCCACTTCAAGATCTCTCACATGCCAGTCTCTCTGCCTGATGGTCCTCACTCTCAGCACCTCCCTGGTCATGTCTTACTGCTTGATTCTGTTTCCATGCTTTTCTCACTATTTCACATTCTGTCATACATTTAGAGAGCTCTGGTGACCTAGTGGTCAGAATCTGTGCTGCTAATTCAAAGGCTCTTTGTTCAAATCTACTAGCATCTCTGCTGGAGAAAGATGGGCTGAAAACTTACTGGAGGATCAGCTATGAGTCAGTTCCAATTTGATGGTACCCAACAACAATCACCCATTTAATTGTTTATTGCCTGTTACCTATATCAAAATGAAAATATACTGAGAGCAGAGGCATCATCTGCTTTAGGTACCACTGAATGTCTAGTGCCTGGAACAGTTGTTAGGCATCACTGAGTGGATTTCACCTAATAGCAACTCCATGTGATAGAGCAGAACCATGTCATAGAATTTTCTAGGATAGAACTAGTACATTTTAGGCATTGGATACATGCTGGTCAGTAAATGAGGAAGCAGATACAGAGCCATCTGAACTTCCAGATTATAAACAAAGGCAGTGTCTCCATTAGGTGGGGCAGGGCACCTATCTAGCTGAAACAGAGCAAGGTGGAGCTAAAGGCCTGGGCCAATCACGGAGCCTGCAGAGCTCATTTCCAGCCAGAATTTAGACAGCATGAAGTCAGAGATACTTCCAGCCAGCGGTAGTAGCATAAGACATAGCCAGCCAATTCCAAGGGAGATGGGCCTATGGGTCAGCAGGCAAGTGAGAAGGGCAGGTTTACCTGGAGACAAAGGTTCTAGGGGACAAAACATGCAGGCTACAGGCAGTACCTCCACCTAGGGGGCCCCAGATGACCCGGCGGATGGCCCGCACCCAATCTTCCATGTCACTCTGGGAGCTGGCCATGAGCAGGAAGGCCTCATGGTTGGCTGGCATCTTCTCCTCCTCCCCAGTATCACCTGTAAGACAGAAAGACATGTGGCTCACGGAGAGGTCTCTGAGACCAGTCCCTTCCCCAGCATGCTCTCCAGCCCCCCTTGTAGCTATCCTTTTCCTTGGCTTCTCAGCTGTGGCTATATAGTTCATCCCTGTTGTGGGTGTCGTTAGGTGCCCCTGAGTCACCTTCAACTCTCAGTGACCATGTAAACAACAGATCTGAATCCTGCCTTCTCCTGCGCCATCCTCACCATCTCTGCCACACTGGAGCTCATTAGCACAGTCACTGTGCCATTTCACACTGTTAAGGGTCTTCCTTTCTTTCTCCAATTCCCTGCAAACTTCTTTTCTGGGAGTCCTTCTCATTTTTTTCATTTTTCTCTTCAGTCTCACTTTATTTTCTCCTAATCAAAATAGAAATTGGAAGTAGGAGTGGCATCCACTTTCTGAACAACATTCTATTAACTTAAATAAATAATGAAAGTAATAGAAAGGCTTCAGGCCTTTTGTTCATAGTGTCGCCATGAGTCGTGCGTTACTCAGAAGGCAATCAACAACAACAACAACAACAACAACAACAATTTAAAATAGAATGTTTAGAACATTCTAGGGGAGCTCTGGTGGCCTAAACCATGCTCTCAACCCAAAGACATGTGGCCAAACCCACCTGAGGGGAGAAAATAAGCAATCTACTCCTGTGCAATTTATTGTCTCTGGAAACCTTGTGGAGGGTCAGCTATAAGTCAATTCCAACTTAAGGGTATAAAACAACAACAACAACAGCAGCATTAGGAAAAAGCATGCAGCACTGAGACGACCCTCTGCCTTCGCTGTCCATCATCAGCCTCAAGAGCTCTCACATGTCAGTCCTGAAGCCCCTGGCCCTGGGCACTCCCCTAGATCTGTTGGTCATGTCTCACTTCTTTATTCTGCATCAGTATAATTCTCACTATTTCACATGTTATCACACATTTAGTCATTTATTGCCTGCTGTGTGGATCACAATAAACCGTGGCTGACTCTGAGAACTGGAATCCTATAACACTTGATTATTCTTATGAGAAACCTGTACTTGCACCAAGAGGCAGTCAGCAGAACAGAGCAAAGAAACACTGCATGGTTCAAAATTGGCAAGGGTGTACACCAGCAATGTGTCCAATCTCCACCTTTCTTATCTATATACAGAACAGATTATCCAGGAGGCTAGGCTGTATAAGAAGAAATGTGACATCAGGACTGAAAGAAGACTCATCAACAATCTACGTTATGTAGATGACACAACTCTGCTTGCTGAAACTGAGGAGGACCTGAAGCACTTGCTGCAGAAGGTCAAGGACTGTAGCCTTCAATATGGATTGAAACTCAACATCAAGAAAACAAAGATTTTCACCATTGGGCCGATCAGCAGCATCATGATAGATGGTAAAGAGATTGAGATTGTTAACAGTTTTAGTTTGCTTGGTTCCACAATCAACACTCTTGGTACCAGCAGCCAGGAAATGAAAAGATATATTGCATTGGGAAAGTCTGCTGTCAGACACCTCGCCAAATTACTAAAAAGAAATTATGTCAGTCTGGAGACTTAATCGCACCTGTTTCAGGCTATAGTCTTTACAATTACTTGCTATGCATCAGAAAGCTGGACAACGACTAGGGATAATAGAAGGAGAATTGATGCCTTTGAGCTGTGGTGCTGGAGAAGAGTATTGAATATACCATGGACTGCTAGGAGAATAAACAGGTTCATCCTAGAGAAGGTGAAATCAGGCTGCTCCTTAAAGGCAAGTATTCTGAACTTTCGTCTGACCTCCTTTGGACATGTTGCAAGGAGGGATCCTTGGAGAGGGATGTCATGCTTGGGAGGGTGGAGAGACAGCACAAGAGAGGAAGACCCCTTGATGAGATGGATTGAGTCAGTGACTGGGGTAATGAGGGTAGGTGTGTCAGAGAGAATCAAATTGGCACAGGATAGAGCAGGGTTTAGGTTTTGGTACATAGAGTTGCTAAGAGTCTCAGAGGACTGAACAGCACAGCACATAACAGTAACAACCTACGTCAGAATGGAAATAATGTTGATAGTTGAGGTATCATCTGATATTTAAGTACCACTGAATATCTTGTTGTTGTGTACCTTCTCATGGCTCACCCTCCAGTGGGTTTGCAGAGGCAGTAAACTGCATGGGAGCAGACTATACATCTTCTGTGAAGCTTCTGGTGATTTGAACCAATGTGCCATGGGTTCGGCAGCCCAACTCTTTACCACTAGGTTTTCAGAGCTCTCTACTGACTACATTGGTCCTGGAACAGGTGTTATTAGGTATTACTGAGTGGATTTAGACTCAGCAACTCCAGGTGAAACGCAGGACTACCTCAGGGCTTTCTAGAATAGAACCAGCACATTTAAGGCACTCAGTGTATGCTTTGCTTTGTATCATCAAATTTAAATGTAATAAAAAATACACATGATATTACAAGTTCAATGTCATCATGAGCTTTTAACATCAATTCAGATGTTACAATACAGCCCCACCCCATCCTAGAGACGAGTGCAACTGTCTGGGAGCAGTAATGCCGCAGAGCATGGATGGGAAGAATATGCTAGCATTCTCCATCTGCCTCCGCTCACAGCCAGGAGCATTTCATAAGAACAGCTGAAGAGACCACCCAGCCAGGGGTTTATCACCTGATTTCTTTTTATTTGGCAGTACCAGTGGTTCTTAAATTTTCATATGTGAAATAAACTATCTTTAAGATACAGATAAAAACCACTTACTTATACTGACTTTAAAGACTGTATTTATGCATTTTACATGCCATAAAACATAATTCATTGTTGTCTGCCAAAGACCACACAACCTCAGATTCTCTCCTGCTGTGTTGTGTGCTCAGAGATCCCTGTCTCTCAGTGGAAAGGGAGGGCTATGAGACTCAGGCTGTGTCCACTGTCTATGGAAAGACCAGATAGGTGCTTATTGAGTGCTGAGTACCTGCCACAGATATGTGTAGGCACTGTAGAAATTAAGAGAAATAAGCTGTTAAACACTTTCCTGGGATCCTCTAGTCCTCACAGGGATTATATGAGTGAGAGGCTATTCTGTTTCCTCTGTACTTCACAGATAAGGAACTGAGGCAGGCTAAGTGATCTGCTTTGCTACCATAGTTAATACACACTAGAGGTAGAAGTCCCTTGTCCCTAGATCTGATTCCATTCAAATCACTGTCACAAAGAAGCAGCCTGCTGAGGCCAGCATGGAGGCAGTCACAGCAAGACTGGCCACGTGCTGGAAGTCAAGCAGGCTTCTCAGAAAGTCTTAGTGACTTTGCAGGAGGGAGGGCTTTTCTGAGGAGGTTCCAAAGGCTGAGAAGCCAGTGAGGCTGAAACCCAGGAGTGCAGTGGCAAGAGAGACACAAGGTCACACTAGGTCAGAAGGGCCTAGACAGCCTTCTTCAGTCCACATCACAACCAGCTTGCCCATGATCATGCAGCCAAAGGGTAGGAGAGTGGAAAGGTGATATGGAAAGTAGCTGAGAGTCAGGCAGCCCAGCTCTGAGCCCCACAGCCATGTGGGTTCTGTCAGAGTAAGGGCAGCACCGTCTCTGTTCATGGGGCTATGTAGTCATTCACAGTGTGGCGACAGGGTACTGGGCCATTCCTGGGAGCATCTGAGCCATGGGACGTGGCTGTTCACCCGTAAGGTCACTGCCTGCCTGGGCTGCGAGCCTAGGAGCTGCCAAGTATTTTAGGCAAGAGGGGAAACGGGACAAGCATGAAGCTTTTCAGGGAAATTGTCACCTGTTGACTTAGGAGAAAGGGACTAGCATCACACTCCAGCAATCAGTATGATTTCCTGTTTATTTATGAATAATCAATTTTGTTTGAAAAAATAAATTATGAAAGATGAAGGTTTTCTCAGTTGCATGGCTACTGTGCTCCATTGCCTCCTATTGGCAGCTCCAAATCAGGGGATTCAATTGAGGTGATCCTGAGCAGTGATTACAGCCCAATCTAGGGCCACTCTCATTCTACACAAGTGTCTAACTTTTCCAAATATTAGAGCTAAGTGTCTGTTGTTGTTATGTGTTGTCCAGTCACCTGTGACTCATATGTACAACAACCCTAAACCCTGCACTATCCTGTGCCAATTTTATTGTCTCACCTACCCTTATTACCCCAGTCACTGAATCAATCCATTTCATCGAGGATCTCCCTCTCTTGCACTGTCCTTCCACCTTCCCAAGGATGACGTTCCTCTCCAAGGACTGGTCCTGCCTTGAAACAAGTCCAAAGTAGGTCAGACGAAGCTTCATAATACTTGTATGCAAAGAGCAGCCTGGTCTCACCCTCTCTAGGTAGGATGAAGAAAATGAAGGGCCCTACCTAGTTGGGAAAACAAAATCTTACCTTAGAGCCTGGTATTTAGCAATCATTCTATAAATACTCTTGTAATAATACATGTAATAAACAACAAGGTTTCTCAACCTCAACACTGCTGACATTTTGAGCCGGCTAATCTTTTGTCATGGGAAGCTATCTTGTTCATGCTAATCCTTTGTTATGAGAGGATGCTTGGATGTTGAATAGCATCCCTGTCTTCCACCTATTAGATGCACATTGTGCCCCCTCTTCAAGGTTGTGGTCACTGAAACGTCTTTATATACAGCCATACATCCCCATTGGGTGGGGCAGGAATTGTTTCCAGTTAAGAACGACTGATATGGAGCAACTAGACACATACTCCTTGTGAGCCGATGCGTGGTTTTTTTATTTTTCTTTTGCTGTTGTTTTAATTCTGTAACAGACATCCTCCTACAGGCATGTCATACCTTTTCTTTCTCTCCTGCATTCCCATGTCAGTAACTGGCAACCAATTACCCAAGGTAGAAAACTGGCAGTCAACACCCTCCCTTGCCACCAGACTTAGAAATATACTCATTTGTGAGCTCATTCAGTCTCAGTTTTTCTTTTTTAATAATTTTAATGAACATTTACAGAGAATTTGGATTTCCATTCATTCATTGCTGCACTTCTTTACGCACCCAGCCCTCTCCCCCCCGCCCCCAGTTCGCTCCTCTCTTTCAAAAGTAAAAGAAAGACTCCCTCCCTGGTACACAATCCCCCCCGCACCCCTCCCACTGCCCCAAGTTCAGTCTCAGTTTTTTAACCAATATCCCGTGTGAATAACTCCCAAGTTCACAGCTTTCCTCCTTCCAGTCTATCCATCCCCGTATCCACCCACCATCCACACTACAGGGATGTAAAATTTAGCAAATACAAAATTATCTCCAGATAGGCTACATTTCCCCCTTTTTAGTTGATTATTACAACATTATTCTAGTAGCTCAGGGGGGGGAAACACCCCAAATCCAGACATTCTCCTCTCTCACATTTACATCCACTCCTATCGACAAACACTTTCGGCTTGTCCCTTGATATGTATAAGAATGTTCTACTTGACCCAAAGCACCATCATTTACTGGTTTACTGGTTTGGTTTCGGAACTTTCCTTTGGCTCCTACAGTTTCTTCTCAAGTGGTCACATGAAAGTCCAAAGCAGTTCACACTACTCTGCTCCAAACCTACATGGCCTTCATCTCCACAAAGTCCCCACAACAACTTCAAGGTCTCATCATCTCCCTCATCTGTCAGCCTTTTGCCCCCATTTCCCCATGCTCTCCTTTTACTGCTCCCCATTCCTCCCACACCAGGCACTCCTGGCTCCTGCCCTTTGCGCTGGCTGTTGCCCACATGTCTGTCTGTAGGAGCAGCTCCCTTACTTCCTTTTCTTCTGTTTAGAGATGTCAGCTTCTTAGGGAATTTCTCCTGAGCACTCTATTTTAATCCCATTCTGAATCACTCATGTTCCTTGTCTGCAGCACAGATCAAAAATACACCATATGGTGTATTTGTTTGCATAATAAACTTAATTTGTTTCCTGTCCATTCACTCCCACTTTATTTTGTTCACTGTCAGTGTTGTCCATGTGTTGGACAGTGAACAAGCAGAGGGACAGATGATTGGCAGTTGAGGGTCCAGGAAAAGGCTGTAGCAATATGCATTTGGAGCCTTGGCAAGAGTGGTTTTGGTTTTTAGATTTGCTTGGGAGTTTTGGATTTTTTTGTCTCTTATGGAAGTTCTGTATGTCCCAGCACCTACAAGGCCAGGGCTAAAGTGGGAATGGAGAGGTGGGGAGGTCTCTGCTCATAAAGGAAAGGAATCTGCTGGCACTGTTATGAGCCAACTCAGCTTGCCTGGCTTGTCATGATGCTGCTGCACATGACACTTGCCTGAAAGCCTTCACCTGGGCATTTCTGGAGCAAGTGCAGTAAGTAGGTCTCCAGTGGTCAAAATAGGGCTGGTACTGGGAAAACAGGGTTCAGACTACAAATGCTGGAGAGTATTGTGGCTCAGTTCTTCCTCTGTGCATGGGGCATCAGAGGACCTCCATCTTAAGGTTGTGGTAAGGCTAGCAGTTAGAAGAAGCCTGATAAATGTAAGTGAATACTACCTATATAATCCTGACTTAGTCATGTCATCATTTCACATTTCCATTTCTTCATCTGCAAAATGAAGCTCCTGCTGAACCTATCTCAGGGGTTCTGGTGAGGACTGATGATATAGGGGGGCTTGGGCTGAGGGTTGCATGTTCACTTACTGCTTAACAAATACCCATGCCACACTCCAGGCCCCGCATTATAAATGAGGAAATGTGCAACAATGAATGAATAAAAAAATCCAACTTTTCCTAAGAGAGTTTGTAAAAACAAGACCAGCACTGCAGGAGAAACTCAGAGATGTCCTTCTTACAGATATACCACAGAAAGCTCCATGATCTAAAGTAACTAGCAACAACACCAAAAAGAACTCAACACAATGATAGCAATAAAACCTAACCTTTCAATAGTCACACTGAACGTGAATGGTTTA